>NC_041060.1:19657427-19709927 GCF_900634775.1 Gouania willdenowi | reverse complement strand
CAGATTACACCAGAGCACAGTTCTGTTTTCATGTGGTTTAAATATTCAGAATCTCGTTCAAATTCAATTTATTTTCAACAAAAGCAGGCAGTATTTTGACACTGTTCTTGCAGGAACTTTCCTAATTAATTACTTGTCTTATCCTTATTCATGTCACTTTGTGAGGGAACGGTGAGTCACAAAGTCTGGGGCAAAGTGCTTTTATTTCTGTTTTGCCACAGCAGAATATTTTATTGTTCTTCATTTAAATAAATTGACATACTGTATCCAGTCCTTTGTAACCGTTTGACAAATGGACTTCACACACAAAAAAAGCCTCATTATTCATTTAATCACAGATGTGACCGAGGAGCATTTAGAATAATAAAACATATTTGGTGTTCTTTCACTGAAGATGAATTATATCCACTGCTAAGGACACAATTTAATGTGCCTTTTAAATCTCTATGAAAAACAGTAGAAAAAAGACTGGGAGGAGTTGGGATTTTCATTTGAGCAAATAACAACAACATTATTACACTGTATATCACACAAAAATTACATTGTTCCCATTATTTGGTACTGAGCTTTGTAAGATATATACCACAATAATGTGGAACGGTTTATCTCATCTCCACTGTAATATTCCCACGATGCAGCAGCAGCATATAGGATGCATGAATGAGCAGACACCCAGTATAGCACGTACAGCAGCACAGTCTACACTTTAGTTGTTACAGAGCTTAGATAACCATACATTTAGGAGAGTGTGTACTGCTACAATTAGTTGTCTTGGTTGACCACGCCCTCTGTGAACATAAATAAAACACATTTCTTAACGTTCCTCCAAGTTTGCTTTCAAATCTTTGCCTTGGTGGGACTTTACTGGTGCAGTATTATCACCTTTTCACTCAGTAAAGAATCCCACACAGCTCCATGTCTTCCAGAGTCTACTTCATCTCTCATGAAAAAGGGCTTTACCACAATTTATTGATTTATTGTTTTTCATGATAACAAATGTAATTGCTTCTTTTTTTCTTCTTCTACTTATTTCTTGGAAGTATTTACACCTTCACACGCCATGCGACGAAAATACAATTTTGACACTTCATCAGACATGTCATCGTTATCTTTAAACATTTCCTCCACTTCAAGCTTATCACAGTGCATAATTCAACAGTTCATTATCAGCTATATATGATAAAGCATGCATGAAAAGAGAGATGTTTAAATGTGAAAAAAATCCAATTTCCCTGTTTGATGCCACTTTCCTAATTTAGAGCCTGTCAGGCAGCTTGTTATCAACTTTTATTTAAAATTAAAAGTTGTTCAACCAACAATAAAGGCCGAGGCTATTCATACGGATACGGAGCGTCCCTCATTGGCCAGTTTAGGTGACGTGATAGGTGCGCCACGTGACTTAAAGTTCCGTCAGATTTATTGTAGCTCATATTTATTTTTAGCTACCCCGCTAACCCTTTTATTTTAGCCCTAACCCTAACCCAGGAAATACTGTTTTGTTATGTATTTTTAACCCTAGGCCTATCCCTAACACAGGAAAAACGTTAAAATGTTTATTTTTAAATGTGGAATTTGCTATATTCAATTTGCTATGTTATAAATATGTTAAAATGAAGAAATACATAAGACAAAAGTGGGATTCGAATCCACGGAAAGAATAATCCTTGAATGCAGCGTGTTAGACCACTTGGCCATCCTGACATAGTGAAGAAACATGGGCACATTACGCTTATGTAGAAAAAGTCTGGAAAATGTACGTACACTTCGAACAATAAACTTCAGAGAACTATACCAGAGTAATATATTTTTTGCACCTTGCAGCTTCTTAGACTTTATACACAGTGTAGTAATGGAGATAAGTGGGATCTCAGTTACTTCTGCAGTACCTTAATGGTCGATGAAAATGTCATTAGCAGATTTCACACTAAAAAAAACATTTCATTTATCTATACGCCATCCTTTACCATCCCAATGATTATTTATAATTGCATGAATTATTATCTAAACGCTTTTATAGTGATTAGAAAATACATCACACGTTATGTGAATATCCTTTTCTCACACAGCTCAATAAATAAAACCCAGGAAAAAGAGGTTTCAAAAATGAAAAGGAATGATGAATCCGTCAAGGCAATTACCTTGATACCAGCTGAGCGGCATTTACCCACAGCATCTGGCACAGCGGCACGAGGTGGATCAATCATAGAAATGAGGCCCAAAAAGCAGAGGCGATCTGTGGGGAAGTTCATGTCGTCGCAATCGAAGGAAAACCCGCGAGGGAACTGGGATGGGGGCAGATTGGAGTGGCAGAAGCCTGCAACAGAAGAGGAATCAGTGAGGTGATCCCCAATAACAGGAAGAAATAACATTTCAATGCCCACAGTCACCTCTCACAAGCTCTTTTTATGTTGTGTAGGGGTGTGCATTGCCATCAATCTGACGACACGATACGATTCACGATTTGTGTGTCACGATACGATATATCCCGATACTTAAAAAATACATATACATTGCAATATATTGCAATATCAATAATTATAAATTTCACCTTTACAAGTACGAAATGGTATGAAATACAATTTATTTATTTAATTTTCTTTAAACTTGCGAAAACAATTAATGGTAACTAACTGTATTTCAAGTACCAAAATCAAAAACACAAGTGGTATGTTTATTAAACTGTCTCATACATTTTTTCCAAAAAGTTAAAATTTTGCTTATCCAACACAGTCTTTAAATTCTTAAAAAAAAAAAAAAAAAAAGGTAACCACATACATCTATAAAAGTGCCCAGTATGTTATATGAAAATAAAATGCATGCTATGCATATGTAAGCATATTATTGCTTTTTTGTTAAAAACCAAAATTTAAAAAATCAATTTGTATTGTCTAATATATCAGGATATGTTACCAAATTTATTTTTTCTTACACCCTTAATAAATGACAAGAAATCTTAATTAAAAAAAAGCTACTTTAATAACAAATCCTACTTGTATTTTGTTATTGCAGTATATTAATAGATGAGCAGGTGATATTTATAAAGGCTTCAAATCCTGTTGTAATCTTAAACCATTTAATACTTTTTTTTTTTTTACAAATAGTTAATCTCGAAAAGGAACAATCATTGTTATTAAAATACACTGTATCACTACATCATAAAGAACAGGATATGAATATTGGCTAAAAGCAGGTACCAAACAATCCATCAGCTACTCTTCAACAAACCATGCTCACAAAGCCTCCCTTAGATTGCTGCAATGAACATTTTCAAGCACGTTATAGAAACTAAAAGCTGTGTCCGACTGTCACTCCTTTCCACCTATTCCCCCGCGGACTCATTTTAGTGTGTGCTGCCAAATGTACCGAGCACTCTCTCTCCCAGTCCGCCCAGCTCCATGTAGGCATTTTGGAAAGCGTCTCTCCAGTTTTCATCAAGTGGCTGTTCTTGGCCGTGGATCATTATGGTACTGCACCTGTAAAGCATTTGATTACACATTAGTCGCTGACGCTGGCTGAAATATGATCTTTATTTGTACAGTTAATGTGTCACACAGGGACGATGAATAAATGATCAATCCAATCTAAAAATAAAGCCTTATCTGTACTTTAGGAAAAAAGAAATATTCTCATTCAACTAAAGCCATTTTAAACACAGTCATTCCAAGATGTAACTATCCTAAAACCTTTTCTTTTTTTTAAACACAGCCTAAACTATTTCCTCACTTGACGACAAAATCCTTTCCTAGTCGTGGCATTTCTAGATGTTTGGTAATTCTAGAACGTCTGTTAACTCCTTCTCTTGTTGGAAACCCAGAGACTTGAGACGAGGGGTGAGTATTGACGAGGATGTCGCAATACGATACGTATCACGATACTTGTGCCACGATGCGATATTATCACAATATCACGCGTGTTGTGATACTACGATATATTGTGATATCGCAATACATTGCGATATTCTACCGGGTTATAATCAAAATTAAACGTAGCGATGAAAAATCAAGTCGATGTATATGTTCATCAGAAGATATTGATCATTCAGAGGACAAATTCAGTCAAAAATATTTGCTTCAAAACATCTTTTTTATTATTATTATTATTATTATAACGACGGCGCCATCTACCGGAATGGAGGTGTGGAAGTGGCATCATTTTTAAGATTTTTATGTAGGGTCAACATGCCCAGTAGTTCGGCTGCTCAGCTGAGAAGTGACAGTGTCTCCAGTAGTAGAAAACACACGTCCACAAAAATGTGAAAAATACATTAAGAAAAATGTTGATTATACAAAAAATATAGGGAAAAAACAAAAAACAAAAAAATTTCTTTTTTAAATTGATTTTTTAAAAAATAAAATCCAGCCAGCATGTGCTGAAACATCCTTGGGAATGTCTGGAAAGCTGCTTACAACCTCCGTCAAGTCCCTGAGTTAAGCTTATGCATCTTTAGGTTGATTGAGTGGTGAAGTCGCTGAAACTTTAATGTGCATTGGTGGTGTATAAATATCAATTTCTGATTTTCAGCGCATTTCAGACATAGTTAAAAAGCAGATATTGTAGATCTGAGAAGTTAGAGAAATATTAGCAAAGCTACTGAATAGAGCACTATGTTGACAATGATGTGCCCTTATGTCAAAGCTAGGGCGTAAAACTAGAAATAGGCTTTGTATATATTGCTTCTTGGTGTATCGTTTGAACAAAGTGCTGATAAAAAAAAAACAACTAAAAAAATAATGGCTGTTTTCAAAATGGTACATTACGTATTACACACTACTAACTCAATGAGTATATACTGTCTACTATATATTATAAGTATGGTTAGGAAGATTAGGATGATGACCGTTCCCGTTCTTGAGTATACTTCCAAGCAGGGCTGTGCAGAGACCTTTGGAGGGGTAAGTGCTCAAAGTTAAAAGGGGGCACATGGAGCACAAATTTGAAACACCATATAGAAACATACCTTGCAATATAACCAGTTAAAGCTAGGGTAGGTGATTTTCTCCAGATACACTTTTGTACCCTTTTGGTTGAAATTGTCTTTATGTCCTGACAGAAATTAAGATCTTATGTGCTCTGAAGAAGGAGCGGAAAAAATCTGTCATCTGTAGCAAATGTAACACACACACACACATACAAAAAAAAAAAAATCACTTTGACAAAAGGGCACTTTGGGCATCAAGGGACAAAGGGGCAGGTGCTCAGCACCCTTGCCGTCCCCCACCCCCACCCCTCTGCACGTGCCTGCTTCCAAGTTTCCCAAGATGTGGTCATTTGATCCATAAAACTCGCGGAAACACATTTCATGTCGACATTTCGGAGATTTTCGGAAACCTGCCATTGTGCTACTGACAAAACTTCAAGTCTACTTCAAAACAAGAGTCCTATTTACCAAAGGGCTAAAAACGAATGGACAAGAAGAGATGCTCTTGTTTTGAAAAGGGAATGTTTGGTTTCTTGCTTGAAGCCGGTTATAGGAAGATTTTACGTTCCCCCCACAATGCATCATGGGACGGTTGCATATGACTCGTGTGCCCACCGTGCACACTAGGGAATTGTCCTAAGATAGTATTAATCTGGGTACTCCCTCTTTCCATACTATCTAATATGAACGCACTACATAGTTATTTTGACATCAGACTTAGTATGAGTAGTACGTTAGTATGCCATTTTGATAATGAATCACATTATATGCTGTATATATCTGTATGACTGAAATCAAAACTAAATACATAACAAATAAATAATAATAATTGAAAGACAATATTTACATTTTATTTTAATCCCGTGTTAGATAGTTTCAAACCAGGATAATCATTGTAAGTAAAAGAACAATCAATAACATTTATTGAGTCTATATTGATTAACAAACCTGTCTAGGATTCTTTCAGGTGCTCCCTTCATGACCAGAATGTGACCTGAAGGATTGTCCTCTACCTCATGGATGGAAAGCTAGAGGAGAAAACAAAAAAACGGATCATAAAAATGGTCCAAAAGAAGAAAAAAAAAAAGAATCTTTATACACAATTCTAAATTTACAAATACATAGTTTTTCTTTGATTGAAAAGAATGCAAAAGAAAGGCTGTAGTTACTGTAAATTCAGTAGCAGACCATTACCCTACTACTTCTAATATTTATCTATTATGATTAATCTTTGCATTGCTAGGAATAGATACTAGCTCTACTTCCAGAACGTCTTCCTGTTCAGAAGTTTATGAAGCATTAAATCATTGTCATTAAATACGTTATTTAAACAATTCATTTCAAGCAGGAGTTGCAAACATTTCAGTAAAAAATATTAATTAGAAGCGAAGAAAAGAAAGACTATGACCAATTTACAGACAGAGAATAGGCATGATAGAATGTTATATGATTTTATAATAATATTGAGATTTCATGATGACTTTTTGTGTGTGTCGCAGCTGAAATTGCACAATATTTTGTGATACAATGTCCTGTCGTACTGGTTCGGCATCATATTGTTAATGGTTTCTATGACTGTGGTCGAATAATGTTGTTTATTTGGTATGAAAAGGTGCCACTTTGTGTACTAGCAACATAAAATATCTATCTTTTTCTGTGCGCGCTTGTCATATTTTTCCAGGTGATTCAAGATGAAAAGTGACTTTGACTGATTTCACATTGAAAGGCATGTATTCCTGCTGCTGAAAGAGCTTTCATTCACTCTCCCACATGTGGCGTTAGACTTTGCACCATCCCTTCCACCACCTAAACCCATAGCTAAACAACTGTGCACGCACACACTCCCACAGGTAATTTGTATCAGAGTCACAGCATATCTAATCTCAGAAAACCAGAACAAAATTGCTTTTTTCTCCCCTCCTCATCAACAAAGACGTTCCTATTTTTAAGCATGGGAACCAAGTGCTGAAAATGCATTCTGGAAGTGGTTGATTTCCACACCACTGTCTTATTCATATTCAGGGTTAAATCTCCTGACAGGCTAAGATAACTGAGTGTGGTAAGTAATGCATACATGCATGCTATAATTATTCCCATGCCCTTGAGTAAAGTGTTAATACACTGTGCACTGACTTACTACTGTATGGCATTTGTTTACAACCCGTAATTAACTGTTGTCGACTTTTTTAACACAATCTACAATTTAAACCAATCCTTTTTCCCAGGAACATTTAGATACTGAAAAACTCCTCTGTTTTCAAAGAAGCAAAGATAAACATAAAGGCAAAAACAGTATTAAGGGCAAGACAAACACCATTTCAGAACCTAATTATTCTGTGAAGGGAAGCAAGGGATGCTAGAATGGTTCCAGATGAACGAATGCAAGCCCAGGAACACCCGATACCCATCTATGACAGATTTAACCCTAGGGTTGTCCTGATCCAACTTTTTTACTTCCGACATGATACCAATATTGAAGCCTTGAGTATTGTACGGGGTGCCAAATGTAAGGCTGTGCATGCTAAAATAAACAGCAACTTTTTTTTTTTTTTTTTTTAATAACATTTAGCAACGCACGCAATTCAAATTCTGTTACTTTTGACCAGATTTACAGCAATATTTGTCATATTTGTGATAATTTTTTTCTCAAAAAAACATGTCAATGTTAAATCTAAAGGTTGACTTTAAATCGAAATGTTTAATATGAAATATGAAATCGAAATGTTAAATATGAAATATGAAATCGAAATGTTAAATATGAAATCTAAATTTAAATGTAAAATCTAAATATTTCATTTAAATATAAATGCGAAGT
Organism: Gouania willdenowi; assembly: GCF_900634775.1. Classification (NCBI taxonomy): domain Eukaryota; kingdom Metazoa; phylum Chordata; class Actinopteri; order Blenniiformes; family Gobiesocidae; genus Gouania; species Gouania willdenowi. The sequence goes on along the minus strand of NC_041060.1, from coordinate 19,702,194 downwards.
ATAAATCTTTTATTTTGGCACTTCCGGTGAATTTGCATTATAGCTAAATATTGAGTTTCACTTGTAACATATAGATTTAAATTTAACATCGAGATTTAACATTTAGATTTAAATTTAACATTTAGATTTAACATTTAGATTTAAATTTAACATTTGACATTTAACATTCACATTTAATATTTACATTTAACAGCTAGCATTTAAAATTTAAATTTAGATTTAACATTTAGATATACTGTAGATTTCATATTTAACATCAACATATTTTTATGAGAAAAAATGTATCACAAATTTCACAAATATTACTGTAAATCTAGTCAAAGGTAACTTTTTAAATGTGAATTGTTGCTAAATGTTGCAAAAAGTTGCTGTTTATTTTAGGATTGGCAACTTTACAATCGGCGCCCCATAGTATTGATATTAGAATTAATCCGATCCCATATAAGCAGGAATCATTCATACTTTCATTGCTTATTTTATAGTGTGGTATTATTGAAAGGGTTTGATCAAGTGATATTTCTTAAACAGAGACCATTAGTCAGCAACAGTAGTGAAACTGATCAATTTATTATTAACCAATGGGTTACATACATTTTAACCTGAAACATAAAAAAAATATTCTACAATTGAATGAGATTAATAAAAACAAATTAGAAAACTCTGAAAAATAACAACAATAAATCCAATACAAAACCAAAAAAAAAAATAATAATTAAAGTGTAAAATAGCCACTAGCTTAATTTAAACATTAAATAGAAGTTCCTGAAAATTAACCTAAAATCCATTAATAGTGATAAACAAATTGCGCTTTAAAGTGCAGAATAACAATGCAAATTCACTTTTTACTGTCAGTATATAGTTCTGTCAGCTGCTGGATAGAAGTGTTGGAGTGGAGTCTTGAATGGTTATTGCTTTTTGCGGATATTTAAGATACAAGTCGATATAATCAGATCCATTTTTTTCTTTTTTTGCTGATATCGGACCAATCAATATGGGATTGGGACCTCTCTATTCAACAACTTTCACTCTGCTGTAATTTAGGGGTAACAAGCTGCAATTTTACTTTTAATAAACATGTAAACTACACATTAAAGGTAGATTTAATACTAAGTTACTATATTGGATCAGAAAACAGTGCAGAACACAGTTTTTCATTTTACTGAATAAAGGTTTAGGTGCGCGTTGAGAAGGTGCAACAATGGTGGATTTATCTTGAAAAAAACTGAGTTTCATCAGGATTTCCTCTTGGCGAGCACATCAAATCCCAGTGACCTTTCTTGGACAGAGGCCACCAGCTTGCCTTTAAATCAGATTGAACCATGCATCATGTAATTTACAGAACACGTCAGAGATGTTGCATCAGAAAAAGAAGTAAAAGCAAACGAACAGACAACATGTATCCATAATCCCACCGCCTAGAGCTGTCCGCTGCACTGAGAAATAAAAAGGAATTTCAATTAAGGGAATGTCAAAGGATTTACAGCCAGCGCATCAAACATCAGGCCTTCACCGTACTAACTCCATCCAAATGTTGTATCACCAGACCTCATTCTGTCACGTAAATAGGAAGTCGTTCCATTGAGCCGCTGATTCAAATAAGGAGACACTATTCCCAATTTGCTAACAATGCTAACCTGACTGTAACTCTTTGTGGGGAGCCAAAACAAACCATTTCACAATCCAGATGTGTGCATACATAAAACTTACAGCTCAAAGCTCTATTGCTGCGAGACTTTTCTAATGCTGTGTTTGTGGCCTGTTGGCACTTTTCCAAGTATGGCAATGAATAGCAATATGAGTGGCCACGTTTACGAGAGCGATTTAATTCCTCTTTAAAGCGGAATAAAAGTGAATTCCTCCGTAACCTGACCTTGTAAACACATAATTCCTAATGCTAATTGAATTCCAAATTAAAGTTCATTCCGAATTAAGTGGCCGGTACATTCCGTTTTTAATTCCGAATTAGATAATTCCTCTTTTTTGTAAACACTTATCTTGGTTAAAGCCGCGTGAAGATCATTCGTATCGTTTTGCGCATGCGCGACTTGCGGTGATGACATAATCCAAGATGGCGGCGGCCCAGATTCCCAACCTAGACTATTTAATAAGAGCCTTAAAAAGACTTGGATATATTGAAAAAAGTGGATGGACAGAGGCATAAACATGCGGACTTTCACACGGACACACACAGACTTATTAAACACACTCAGACCTCGGTAAACGGAACAGGCTTCACCGGACGGCAGCACTAGGACCCGGAAGCGGAGTAAATGCATCTTTGCACTGCTGCACAGGCTGTAATATCACCAGTTTATCATTTTACCAGTTGTTAGAGCTACTATCTTTACCAGGGAGCAAATATTTATTCCTGATGATTGTTTTCCAGACTTTTTACCGGTGACTAGTTCCTATCTCTCGTCCGCTCCACGGTCCAAACTGAAACCGTGTGTTATTGTTGAGCTGCTGCTTCAAAAATACAATAAAAATAAAGGTGAAAACAGTTCTCATGTGTGGTCGTCTGTGTTATAGCCGACAATAAAAGGTTTGTTGTGTGTTTTTCCTGATAGACGTGAAAAGCGGAATTAAATAAAGCCGAATAAACCAGTTTTCCATGTAAACCTCGTTCGGAAATTACTATTTCCATGTAAACACAAAGCAGAACATTTGAGTTCAGAATGATTTAATTTGGAATAAATAATTCAGAATTGAAAAAAAAAACATGTAAACAAGGCCAATGTAGAGCAGGTTGGTGCAGTGAGAAAATGCATATGAGCGTATGCATTTCCTGGACTTGATGAATACAGGTGGAAACAATAATATGGATGACATTTGTTCATATACGTTAAGTTATTGAAAGGCTTTTTTTTTCTTTTTTTTTCTTTTTTTAAAGTGACTTTTCAAATGAATAATATTTAAAGTGCCGTGGTTCAGTGGTAGAGTTGGTCGACTAATAAGAGAAGGGTTGGAGGTTCGAATCCTGCCCTATCTAAGACATTGTTGTTGTGTCCTTGAGCAAGGCACTTTAGCTACATTGCCTTGTATGAATGGGTATGAATTGTGCATGAAAGTTGGTTGTGGTCAGAGGGGCCATAGGCATGAAATGGCAGCTGTGGCTCCAATGTCGCTTACCACCAACGCTATGATTGGTGACAAAGAATAATGGTTTCTGTAACGCGCTTTGAGTCTCCTTGCAAAAAGTGCTATATAAATCCAAGCTATAATTATTATTATTAGTATTATTATTATTATTATTGATTATAAAAAAAGCCTTGATCAAAACTCCAAATGAACCAATTAAATGTGATAATAAGCCGGGTAGAACCATGCTCTCCATTACATAGTGACCAATAATGTGTGATTGAAAATAAATAATGAAAAAATAATAATGATAATATACCCATTGAACTGAATTTTACAGTTGTTAAACCCTTTGGTTACTTAGTCACTTGTGTGCTTGTCTTATGTACTCATGTCATAGTAGTCAAGGGTGAATTTCTGTAGAATTTTTGCATTCAATGTAGTGGCCTAAAGGTTAATGGAGTGTGCGTCATCACTGCTGCTGTGGCCCCATGAGCAAGGCCATTAACCTCTAATTCATCCAGGGACACCGTGCAGTATCTGCCCACTGCTTCTTAGATATATGGGTTAAACAGCAGAGGACTTCACATTTCATGTATATCGAAATCAGGTACAGGTGAGTTGAAAATAAACAGAACTTAATATGTATGATAACTTTTTGATAAATAGCAAAAAAAAAAAAAAAGATGCATAAATATATAGAAATATTTATCTTTCCTCCCCTTAGCACAGACAGAATGATTTGAGGGATTAATTGAATTGACAAAATGTTATTTTTGTCAGTCTCAGCACACAGTTGTTCTCATCATGAACAAACACGATTACCGCTGCCTACCTGGTACTTGTTGGTGGAGTTAAATGGTATTTCTGCCACTTTGTGGTTTCTGCCTCTCATTTCCCGAACGCTTCCACAGCACAGCTCAATGCATTTCAGCAGTGCAGACTCAGAGGCGTCTCCAGCTGTTTCCCTCTGAGAAACAAACACACACACAGAGGGGTACATTAGCACGGATGCTCATGCTTACAAACAAATAAGCTTCGTCTACCTCACAACCTTCTGTGTAGGAGATACCAAACAATGTCATCTGTTAAGATTTTAATAAAACCTGTGCTTCAGGACTTATTGAATGCATTTATCTGCTTCATTATTATGCGGGATGATGTCACTTTAAAGCGTTTCACGATCACTTGCTTCACATTGTCACCCTCCTTCTACAGTCGACACCTGCTTATCCTGTTAAGGCCCCCAAGGTGCCAAGGTGTTGATCCTATTCCACCTGACTAAGGGGGAAGCTGTAGCTCACAGAGAGAGACAGTCATAGACACACACTCACTGTCTTTTGCTTGCAATGAACACTTTAGTGGCAAAAGATTAACCAACACATAACAGAAAATATAAAGCAGCTTAAAGAAAATCATCTTAAATTTGGTGGTGCTACCCACAGCCTCACTGTAAGCCTGCACTACAGCTCTGAGAGAATAAAGATAAAAACCAGTGCAATATTCCTCACAAAATATGTTCCTACAGCACAAACCCAATCACCTTCCAGGCTTATATATAAATATACTGTAACTTTTATGTTTTCCAGCATGTAGTTATGGAAAAAAAAAAAAAACTGCCCCATATTGTGCTCAGATGAGAGAGGCTCCAGTGCATTGAACGGGATAATTTGATAGGGATTGATGGATTGTAGGACATTTGCCCATTGAACAGCTGCTCTCCGGACATTAACCAACCCCAAAATTTGAAAAAGTGACAATCGCCCACCAGTGGGCATTGATCGAGTGAGTAACTGTACCAGCACTGGATTAGATGGATGAAATGGATAGATGATGGATGGATGGATGGATGGATGGATGGATGGATGGATGGATTGCATCAATATTAACCAAGTCACAAGCTGAACCATGGTCGACAACCAGTACCTCGGTCTTATCAAGGTTCAGCTGTATAAAGTTGTGAGAGAAACATCCAGCAGGAAATGTCTCTTATTCAGTTTTTCAGCGTATTTAAAAGGTTAAAACCCATTCTGTTTAGAAGACTGATATAATTGGTTATCGTCCGCATATGAGTGGAAGCTCACATTGTTGCGGTGGATGTTGTGTCCTCAGAGAAGCATTTAAAGTGAGAAGAGGAGTGGTCCAAGGACCAAACCCTGGGGATCCCCACAAGTAACCTTAGCGCTTGAGGAGTTTCCAATAGCGACATTAAAAGATATGTTATTTAAATAGGAATAAAACCAATGTGAACCAGACATGCCAACCCAGTGTTTAAGTTGTTCTAATAAAATAAAATGACCAACAGTGTCAAAGTCAGCACTTCAATCTAAAAGAACTAATACAGAAGATTTACCAGCATCAGCAGCAATCAGGAGGTTGTTAAAAACTTTAAGAAGTTCCTTAGCTGTGCTGCTTCTTCCTAAAACCAGGCTGGAATTCCTCAAAGAACTTGTGTAATTATCTTTTCTTTTTTTTGTACACATGTTGAGCGGTCCAAGATGACAAACTTTTCACATTCATCAAAATGTATGATTTGCAATAAAAGCCTTCGCTGTCGGTGCAATAGTCACACACTTAGAAATCACACAAATATAGCAGGAAAACAATCTCCTGTTTGAATGTGCAGTGGTTGATATTTACGGTGCATTTCCGTTTGATTTTTGTCTTCAACTCCTGTGAAATAAGCTCTAGAAATAGACTCAGCTGGTAAAAAATTATTATTAGGTACGGTGTAACATTTCCTCTCATGAAAATTTGAAAGCAATAACTGCTATTCAGCGCACTTTTGGAATCAAGGCAAAATTGATTAATCTGACACCTTACAAACTAGAAGACGCCATAAAGGCCCCAAATTCCTTTTTGTTTCTGCTTATTCATTCATGAAGAGCTGCAAAACAAGGACATGCACTGCTGGATTTGTCCTTGTTTGTGGCTATTCATGAATTATTAAATAGATCATAGAAACTCGGTTTTTCACCTTTTTCCGGGTTAATATGAGGACTTAAACTTTTAATGTAGTATGTTTCACTTATTGTAATGCATGACAAGAACCAGGCACATGGCATGTGGTAGGTATAGCGAGGCATGTTAGTCAGGTATGAACCCAGCAGATCTCTCAGATCTATGGACACAGGTCAGATAGTGGAGCCCAGAGTTCACAGTAAACATGGTGATGCTGCTTTTAGTTGTTATGCTGCAAAGAAGTGCAACAAACTGCCAGCAGAGCTGAAGTCAGCATCTAATGTGAACATTTTTAAATCAAAGTTAAAGGCACTTTTTTTCTCTACTGCGTATGATTGAGAGAGAGATTTTTTGTCATGTTGTTGATGTCATGATGATTTTACTGATGATTTTAATTGATTTTACTGATGATTTTAATTGATTTTACTGATGATTTTAATTGATTTTACTGATGATTTTAATTGATTTTACTGATGATTTTAAATGTTCTTATTGATTTTAAACAATGAATGTTTTATCATGTAAAGCACATTGAGTTGCCTTGAGTATGAAATGCGCTATACAAATAAATTTGCCTTGCCTTGCCTATGTAGTCAAGTGGCAGCATCTTTTTCTCTGAGAGACAAACTGAGGATTTCTTTAAAACAGCTGGATATGATTGATGTCCCTCCATCAGCAATGTGCACATTTGTCAATCCAATGTGGGATTTATTTCCAGGAGTGCGTTAGATTGTTTTTATTCTTCAAATGTGTGTCCGAGACTGGAAGCAGGTAAGCTTGTGTGTGTGCATTTTACTGCTTGTCAAGTATAGCTGAGATTTGAATGTGCTCACCAGGGCTGTTTGAAGATGTAAGGGGGCCTTTGGGCCAAACATCTTTGGGAATCCTTGTTTTCTCAAAATAGCAAGGGTTTAGAATTTTTTTCAGATTTCAAGGATTTGTAATTGATTGTTATATCTTTAGAGATTCAATGCAGTACAAACTTCATTTGCAATTTAGGAAAATAAGGTGACAAATCCCAGTCCACGCAACAATCCAAAAGAGTAATAGAAGTTGCTTTAATTTTCCAAGTCAAAAAAATACATGGAACCCCATATAAGTGTTAACAATTACAAATCTAATAATGACACTAACATTTGAGGGAGTAATATAATCACATTTACAGGCACCACTGCAATACCAGCTGTGCTATTGTTTTTTTTTGTTTTTTTTTTTGGGTGAGTGTGGTCTGTAAAGCCCCGGCAAATGCTAACATTATGAAAAGTAGAAAACACAAACATATTTTAGGCGCAAAGAATCAATGTAAAGAATAACCATTGGAATGTATGTCAAAATGAATGTCGTAACAGGGGTTTCAGGGGTCCATGATGGCTGTCGGGCTCATTGGCTTTGCATTGAGCAAGAAACGGCTCTGAATGCAGGCTGACACTGTATAAATACAGTCCCTTAGTACCTTCCTTTGGCTTTTTGTCATGACAGCAACTGCTGCAACTCCATACAAACCTTTCTTTGATTGACTTGATGTATACACTGAGTTTCCTGAGACAAATGTGGGTTAAATACTTTCAATTTCTTTTTTCTTTTGTAGAATGAAAAAAGAGCAGATTCTTAGAAATGAATTAGTGAGGATGTGTAACAGTTATTCACTATTGTTTTGCATGTACTTTATTATTATTATTATCATTATTATTATTATCATTATTATTATTATTATTATTATTATTATTATTATTAGATTTTGGGCGGTTTAATTGTCCTTCACATTTAGTCTGATTCTACCAACCAGGGTTAGGGGTAACCAGCGTACAGAATGTACTCGGAACAATTGTGATCTGGTTCTTGACTAATTGGCAAAGATAAATAAAAAAAATCAGAAATTACACATTCAAGTCTATTGGAACAGTGACATCATACTGATTCCGAAGGGCATACTTTGGGTTATACTGACTCTGAGGGGTACACCCACAATTATACTGATTCCGGGAGGAATTATACTGACTTTGAGGGGTTATACTGACTCCGAGGAGTTTATTTATTTATTATTTATTTTATTGGGACAGTGTATGTTAATGAACAAGCATGAAATGCATGCATGTAAACGAGCCGGATTGTAGCCAAAGGCTAATTTTACATCTACAGTAAGTGCAGCGTTATCTATAAATGATCAAAAGCCCTATATACAATAATCAAATTAGACTTACAAATTAATTCAGCTTCACAACCACTCATCCATGTTCTCTTATCTTACATAATGTACATATTACAGATTAAAGAACTTTATAATAAAATACAACATACCCATTAATGTATGCAACTTATAACCATTTTTTTACTTGGACTGGCTTATGCATCCTCACTTGCCTTTCCTTTGGGAAATGCAGTTGGTCTAGTTGTATTTTTTTTTTGCAAATGTTATTATTGCAGATTCAAGCTCTTCAATATTTGAGTGACATCTAATATGATCCTGTTATGATACTCAAGCCATGAAGCAGAAATCATGTCGTATGAATAATGTGCATGTTAGGGTTTGTTCTGTTTTCCCTCCCCCTTGTGTTTTTTTTCTTTTTTTGTTTCTCTGCAGGGCTGAGTGACGGGGGCGTGGCTGAGACCTGCAGCAACGAGGCACACCTGATCCTGGTTGATGAGCCTGATATATAAGCTCTGTTCAGTCCTCTCCATGCTGCCAGAAAATTCCGTCACGCTCGGTACTGTTGGAGCTGTTTTGTTTGAACACTGAGGATTTTTGATACTTACCTGTTACCTCCTGTGCTCAGGATATCTTCTGTGCCTCACTGCCTGCTCCTGCTCCGTCTGCTCCCAGCCAGCCTCCGTCACCTCAGCCACTTCGTTTTTTTGTAAAAATAAATTCTCAAAGCTTTCCTGTCTCCGTCTCCGCTTTGGGGTCCGACTTGAAACCCTAACAGAATTTTCTGGCCAATATGGACCCCGCAGAGATGGGAAAATTCAGGCAAGCTTTGGCTTTGCAAGGGACTCGTGTTGGTCAACATGAAAAGACTCTTAATGAGATCGTGGATTCACTCCGTCAACTCAATAGCAATTTTTCTGAGTTGAGTAGCCGTCTTGACCAAGTTACAACTCACATTGCCGCAGCCAACTCTCCACCAGCTCAAGTTGAGGCTCCATCTGCTCCTGCGCCTCCAGACAGTCACCATTCCCTACCTCGTGAACCTTTCATCCCCACTCCTGCCAGATATTCAGGTGAAATAGGGTCATGTGGTCAGTTTATACACCAGTGTATGCTTGTTTTTAACCAACAGCCATTAACCTATTCCACTGATAAAGCTAGGGTTGCTTTTATTATGAGTTTGCTCGCGGGTAAAGCTTCAGCATGGGCTGTAGCTCTAGTCAATAGCAAATCTCCAGTATGTGATACTCTGGGTTCATTCACTAATGAGATGCGTAGAGTGTTTGACCACCCACTTCAAGGAAAGGAAGCCAGTAGCCGGCTACTTTCATTACGTCAAGGTGCAGGTTCAGTTACCACCTACTCCATAGATTTCCGTATCCTAGCAGCCGAGACTGGGTGGGATGAAAGGGCCTTGCAGGGAGTATTCTTCCGGGGTTTGAGTGAAGAGATTAAGGACCAGCTAGCTGCCCATGATGAGACCACCACTCTTGAGGAACTCATTTCCCTAGCCATACGTTTAGACAACCGTTTAGCAGAGAGGCGTAGGGAGAGAGCAGCTAGGAGAAGCCAACCCCCCCCACTTCTCTACACCAATCAGCCTCGTCAGCCAACACCTGCAGCTCGTCCACCCCCACAATCATACTCCACTTCTGTTCCTGCTACTTCCACCCAGAGTACTGAAGAACCCATGCAGCTGGGCAGGATGACACTCAGTTCTCAAGAGCGTCAGCGCCGGCTAAGCCTCGGACTATGCATGTATTGTGGACAAGCTGGACACCTTGTTGCTTACTGTTCAGCTCGGCCAAAAGACCAGGCTCATCGGCCAGCGGAGGGGCGCTGGTGAGCCACACTCCCACGGATCCCCCCTCCAGGCGAATCCAGCTAGAAGGTACAGTGTCCAACTCTAAGGACTCTTTTTCCCTGCTAGCCCTAGTGGATTCCGGAGCCGATGATAATTTTATTGACAATTTGTTTGTTTCCCAGTGTAACATTCCCTCCGAGCCTCTCCCTGAGCCTAAGAATGTCTATGCCCTAGATGGGAAACTGCTGGCAACTGTAACTCACCGCACCATTCCCATGTCTTTGCGACTTTCTGGCAATCATCATGAGATCATATCCTTGTACATCGTGAGTTCACCTTCCTCCCCATTAGTTTTAGGCCTTCCCTGGCTTAAACGACACAACCCACATATAGACTGGTTAAAGCTGTCCATAGTAAATTGGAGTTTATTTTGTCACAATCATTGTCTCCATTCAGCCATTCCTCCTAACGCAAGCACACCTGCAAGCCTCAAGCCCATAGATCTGACCTTGGTACCAGTTGAATATCATGACCTCCAGGAGGTTTTTTCTAAGGATCAGGCCTTATCACTACCTCCTCACAGACCATATGACTGCAGCATTGACTTGATCTCAGGTGCACCGTTGCCTACCAGTAAACTTTATAATCTGTCCAAGCCTGAGAGGGAGGCCATGGAGACGTACATTTCTGATTCCCTAGCTTCTGGCCTCATTCGACCTTCCTCTTCCCCTGTTGGAGCTGGGGTTTTTTTTGTTGACAAGAGGGACCGGACTCTACGCCCATGCATTGACTACAGGGGGCTAAATGACATAACGGTCAAGAACAAGTATCCTCTTCCCCTAATTGATTCTGCTTTTAGCTCTCTCCAAGAAGCCACCATTTTTACTAAACTTGATCTCCGGAATGCTTATCACCTGGTCCGCATTAAGGAAGGTGATGAGTGGAAGACAGCATTCAACACTCCTCTTGGACATTTTGAGTACCTAGTTATGCCATTTGGTTTAACTAATGCCCCAGCTGTTTTCCAGGTGCTCATTAATGATGTTTTACGTGACATGTTGAATCGCTTTGTTTTTGTATACATTGATGACATTTTGATTTTTTCTCGCTCGTTAGAGGAACATGTCCAGCATGTACGACTGGTACTTCAACGTCTTCTGGAGAACAGACTTTATGTTAAGGCTGAAAAGTGTGGGTTTCATCTACATTCTGTTGGTTTCCTTGGTTTTGTTGTCGAAGAGGGGAGGATTAAAGCAGATCCAGCAAGAGTAAGGGCCGTGGCTGATTGGCCAACTCCCACCAACAGAAAGCAACTCCAGAGTTTTTTGGGATTTGCCAACTTCTATAGGCGCTTTATTAGAGACTATAGTAAAGTGGCTGCACCTCTCAACAAACTTACGTCTATAAAGGTGCCTTTCAACTGGTCTGCTGAAGCAGGGGGAGCTTTTGTCAAGTTAAAGACTCTATTTTGTTCGGCTCCAATCTTGTCTCACCCAGATCCTTCATCACAATTCGTCATTGAAGTGGACGCATCCGACTCTGGCATTGGAGCTGTGCTTTCTCAACGCTCTGTTTCAGACCAAAAGCTACATCCATGTGCTTTCTATTCCCGACGACTGACCCCTGCGGAGAAAAATTATGATGTTGGCAACAGAGAGCTGCTGGCAGTCGTTGTGGCACTTAAGGAGTGGAGGCACTGGCTGGAGGGCTCGGTGCAACCGTTTATGGTATGGACAGATCACAAAAACTTATCTTATCTCCGCTCTGCACGCAGGCTAAACTCTCGCCAGGCTCGATGGGCGCTTTTCCTGGGTCGTTTCAACTTTACTTTGACTTACCGTCCAGGTTCCAGAAATGTCAAGCCAGATGCCTTGTCTCGCCAGTTTGCACCTCCTGTGGATGAACCTCCAGTGGAAACAATCCTGCCTTCTTCTTGTGTGGTTGGGGCAGCCCACTGGGAGGTCGAGAAGACCGTCCAGGAGGCCCTGGTTAACCATCCCTCACCTGATGGGTGTCCTCCAGGTCGCCTGTTTGTGCCTCCTTCAGCCAGATCCGTGGTGCTTCAGTGGGGCCATTCGTCCAAGCTCTCATGTCATCCTGGATTTCATCGCACACTCTCCTTTGTTCGGGAGCGTTTCTGGTGGCCCACTATATCCGCCGACACTAAACAATATGTTGCTGCTTGCTCTGTCTGTGCCCGCAGTAAATCGTCCCATCGCGCTCCAGCTGGCTTACTCCGCCCACTGCCTATCCCACACCGTCCCTGGTCTCACATCGCGGTGGATTTCGTTACCGGTCTGCCTCCTTCTGACGGTAATACAGTCATTCTGTCCATTGTGGACCGCTTTTCGAAATCTGTACATTTCGTCCCTTTACCCAAGTTACCCTCTGCCTATGAGACTGCAAACTTGCTCGTTCAGCATGTCTTCAAACTGCATGGCATTCCTCAGGATATTGTGTCAGACAGAGGCCCACAGTTCTCCTCCCAGGTGTGGAGAGTTTTTTGTCGTGCTGTTGGTGCAACAGCCAGCTTGTCTTCAGGATATCATCCACAGACGAACGGCCAAACAGAGCGAGCAAATCAGGACCTGGAGGCAGCCCTTCGATGTGTCACCGCTCACAATCCGACTTCCTGGTCTATCCACCTCCCTTGGATTGAATATTCCCACAACTCCATGGTTTCCTCCGCAACCGGTATGTCCCCGTTTATGGCTGCTAATGGCTTTCAACCTCCTCTTTTTCCAAGCCAGGAGAGTCATGTTGCAGTTCCATCCATCCAAGGGCATCTACAGCGAGCTCGGCGGATTTGGCATGAAGTTCGAGCAGCTCTGTCTCGTACCGCTGCAAGGAATCAGAGGCTTGCTGACCGCCACCGCACTCCAGCGCCAGACTACAAGCCTGGCCAAAGAGTATGGCTATCATCTCGTGATCTTCCCCTGCAGACTGAGTCGAAGAAACTGTCTCCCCGGTTTGTTGGTCCGTACGAGATTGAGAGAGTCATTAATCCTATGGTTGTAAAGCTCAAGTTGCCTCCTTCGTTGAGAGTTCATCCTGCATTCCATGTATCTCTGCTGAAGCCAGTTGCCACGAGTCCTCTCAACCCTCCGGCCGAGCCCCCGCCACCCCCCCGGGTGGTGGACGATTATCCTGCCTTTACGGTTCGGCGGCTGCTGGATGTTCGGAGGCGGGGTCGTGGCTTCCAGTACTTGGTGGACTGGGAGGGTTACGGTCCGGAGGACTGCTCCTGGGTTTCCCGGTCCCTCATCTTGGACCCTGCTCTCCTCCGGGACTTCTATGCTGGGCATCCCACTAAGCCGGGTCGGCCGCCAGGAGGCGTCCCTTGAGGGGGGGGTACTGTTAGGGTTTGTTCTGTTTCCCCTCCCCCTTGTGTTTTTTTTCTTTTTTTGTTTCTCTGCAGGGCTGAGTGACGGGGGCGTGGCTGAGACCTGCAGCAATGAGGCACACCTGATCCTGGTTGATGAGCCTGATATATAAGCTCTGTTCAGTCCTCTCCATGCTGCCAGAAAATTCCGTCACGCTCGGTACTGTTGGAGCTGTTTTGTTTGAACACTGAGGATTTTTGATACTTACCTGTTACCTCCTGTGCTCAGGATATCTTCTGTGCCTCACTGCCTGCTCCTGCTCCGTCTGCTCCCAGCCAGCCTCCGTCACCTCAGCCACTTCGTTTTTTTGTAAAAATAAATTCTCAAAGCTTTCCTGTCTCCGTCTCCGCTTTGGGGTCCGACTTGAAACCCTAACAGTGCATGCATTATTTAATCGGTATCTACAGTAAGTTTTAAAGGCCAAAATAAAATGCACTAGTAGAAACTAAAAATAAATTATATAATTTTGTGGAGAATCAAAGCAACTGTAGTTTTTCATGTAGTTTGAGGTCCATACCATCAGGATGGGAAAGCTTTCCTGTCCAGCTTTGAAATCAGCTCTGTTGCAAAGTCCAGCCACGCGAGACAGAGCAGCCCAGGTACCAGAGCTCTTGTCAAAACCTGAACCTGAGAGAATAGAATGAAGCCTGTTAGAATCTTTTTTTTTTATTTTTTTTTTTATTTCAAATACAGCTCATGCAGTATTCATACCATTGGGTTTAGGCATTTGCATTGGCTGAGTAATAGGTTTAAGGTCAGTTAAGTTGAGTTCTTGTTTTTTTTTTTCTTGTCAAAATAAAACACACATCTGAACGGCAATGTTTCAATCACACACAATGCAATTACAAAATGACCTTCACTCTGCTGCTGACTCCCGCATTCATTTTTCATAGTGTCTGGACTCTGCAGAGTGGTCACTATCACTGTTATTGTTAAAAAAAATATATATATATAAATAATGATGTCATGCAACATGCAGCACACAGGGGCAAACTATGTCTGCACCGGCTGAACTTTCACTCTTTAAAGTGCAAAAGCCCTCAATAGTCTGCTGTTGTCTTTCAGGAAAATACTGGGTTCTATATTTTCAGCCTTTTGTCGGCAGTGCTGGCTTTTCAAATGTTTCCCTGCACGACTGGCGGACTCTGTGGTTATTAGTATGCACGGGGAACGTGCTCTGTTTTCTGCCAAACATTGTGCCTGTTGCTAAAAGCTTTTTTGAGTTTTGGCCTAATTTATCACCATTTGGTAAGAGAAAAAAGAACTGATTCTTGTTGTGGAATTCTGGGAAAATACACATCTGTAGGTGAATGATGTTCTGCCCACTGCATACCACGGCTCAATTAATCCAGGCCAAACAGTAAGCAGCCGTTGGCTGATGAAGGGAACACTGGGCAGATTCATTTCAGGAGTCTGACTCGAGCTTATTCTCCTGTTAAGGTATAAATCAATTTTGTCAGCTGTATCTTCCACTCTCTCATTCCAGTCTTACCAGACTGGTCCTCGGTGGTGTCAGCCTCGTGGATCTGGTTGTCAAACCACATGTGGGCCACAGTCATGCGGTTCTGGGTCAGCGTGCCCGTCTTGTCAGAACAGATGGTGGAGGTGGAGCCCAGAGTTTCCACAGCCTCCAGGTTCTTCACAAGACAGTTCTTTTTGGCCATTCGCTTGGCAGTGAGAGTCAGACACACCTGGGAAGGCAGTGGGAGGGGGATGAGAGAAAGACGAGGGGGGGGGAAAGGATGGAAGAGGTAGGTGGAGCGAGGACAAGAAGAAACCAAGATGGATGATGATTAGTTTGGCAGGGAGCATGTGTACTCAGCAGTGCGTTCAAGTGTTTGCACATGTGAAACCAAGCAGGGTCCAGGTGCTTTCTGAAAGCATGTGTTGGTTTCTTTTGCTGGTTAACAGCAGATAATCAGGAACATAAACACTGGACAAGCTGTATTCCACATACTTTAAGACACACTAGTGGTGCGTTTCCAGCTAAGAGAAGGCAGCCACTGAAAATGTGTTTATTTTCTATGACCTGTAAAATGTCGACTGATGACATTTGAAATGCCAGCCGGCATTCACCTCGGCTAACTTTCATTTCATTGTTGAAGAACAACTTGGTTTGACTCTATAACGTCAAAGAAACATCGAGTGATAAATCACTTTGTCCTTTGCTGCAGTTGCATTGCTGACGCTCCTAACATCCACTGTTAGAAAAAGCACAGATGTAGCTAATAATTCAACATTGAAAATTTGACATTGGCTGACTGTCACATTGATGGACCAGTAAACAATGAAGGGGAGCCAGTGGGCACATTATCATGGCTCTGGCATCGGTTCTGTAGGAGCAGCACGAATCAATATTTCTATGTCAACTGTGGATCAGTTGGCTCTTTGTGTTGTGAAAGCTGTTGTTTGTAATGAAAGATCAATTAAGAACTAGTACTCGGTCCTCCAAATGTCATCACCTCAAATGGCTTTTTACGCCTATTCCAGAGGTTTAAGTCGCTTTTATTGATGCTGAACAAAAGACAAAAGAGATGTCTGAGCCTAAGTATAAAGTAGTTGCATTTCTTTATTTTTTAACTACTGCATTTCTTTTTATCAGGCCTGAAGAGAGGAGCGAGGACACCTAAGGTTACCCTCCTGCCTCACATCTGAGAAGCCTCCACCTTTGATGGACCCGCCCCCCAGGAGAGACAGTTCACGTCCTCCACCCTGATGCCAGGGGTTCATATAAAGGAGAAAAGGAGAAAGATTTTTAATCACGTCACAAACCATGATTGACTTTTTACATGTGTAATTGGTCACCAATTGGCAGCTGATTTTATGCATTACATTATCATTATTAATTTGCAGCTGTTTCTATTTTTGTTTTGTCTATTTAGTATTTTAACTGTAGATTTTACAAGATGCCTTTTAAATTCACCATTACTTGGTTTTATATTGTTTACAATTCATTCCGGACAGAAAGAAAATATCTTTATAGGGAATTGCTGCGCAGTAATTGTCGGGTCTGAGCTAGAAGAAGAGTGTAGTAAATGAGTAATAAAGTAAACTTTATTTATAGAGCGCTTTTCACAGGTAAAAACCACAAAGTGCTGTACAAACATTTCAGTATCTTCAACAAGTTTTTTTTTTTTAAAGCACAATTTCTGGCAAAAGAAATTATGCTGTATCTTACTGAAATAATTAGCAAGAGACAACTCTGTTATTAGGACAAAAATACACAAATTACATCTGGACATCATGGGGGATGTTGATAATTTGTTTTTAACAATGATTTATTGGCTCCATATGTGAAAAACTTGCGTTTAAAAATGGCTTCTTTTTTTTTTTTTTTTTACACAAGAGTGGAATTCAAAATGCTGTGGGAAAAATGCTCCCCAAAAAAACAGATTAATGGCCTTCATAATTTGCAATAGGTTTAAATAGAACAGTTTCTTAAGTGTTGGGGCTACAATTTGGTTGAAGTTGCAAATTCGTAGCACAAATTGTTGATTTATTATGAGTTGAACTTTAGTGGCTGTAGCACCACCTGTAGGACCATTGGCCTGTTTTTACAGCTGAGGCAACATTTGGTGATTTTTCGCAGAGAGCAATAAGATTTCTTTAGAAGAAGAAGAAGAAGAAGAAGAAGAAGAAGAAGAAGAAGAAGAAGAAGAAGAAGAATTAATGATATACACCTTGACCCCGAAAAACATGAACTGCAAGGCAAGAAACAAGAAATTAATCTTGTGTAGATTTCTTCATTTTAATTTGTGCTTATACTTTTGACTTTGCCCAACTCCACACTAACAAATGTACCTTAGACCCATGTGGGTGGTGACTTAAAGATTATTGTTTGGTCAATCTCCAAGCAAATGCCATTTTAAGTGTCTAAATAGCAGCTTTGACCTGCAAAGAGAAAATTGAGTCTGTGTTAGGCTATTTAGACGATGCAGACCAAAGTGCATTTGTCTTTGTCATTTATTGAACAAAACAGCTTTCACCATTACAAAATTCGTCATTTATGGGGTTTTTCACCCATTATTGATTATAGTAACTTTTTCACCATCCACTTAAGCATGAAAAAGCCCTCACAACACTTAATAAAATAAATGGGAAAAAGGTTTTCTGGGACACCAGTAGAAAGGTTTGGCAGATAGAGCCCGTAATTTACCCCAATTCAGTCTGTTCTTTATGTTTCCACTGAAGCAATAACAAACACAAAAAATCCAATTGTCTTTGTCTGTCTGGAGTTTGAAACCATAGAAATGGCGTAACAACTTTTTATCTGGCATTGCTGCATAGGGTGCACAGCAGACGAGAGGTTGTAGAAAAGTTTAGTGTCTGTGGCTTCTTCATTTTCTATTCAGCTCTTATTGTGAAATCAAAGAAGAATGAGGCATTTGAATGGGTCAATGGGATTCACAATGTGTGTTGACCAGTTCATACCTAATTACCTTTTTCAATGTTTACTTGGTGATTAGGTTAAAAATTAACATGTTTTCTTTCTTTAATTCGCTAGGTTTCAGCGGTACAGAATCCCACCCACATAATTGTCACTGTTAATGATTAAACCATCGTTGAATGGGATAAAACTGAGAATTCAAAATGTTTCATGGTTTTTGTTGCAGTTTGGTATCACAGGATGATGAGATCCCATTGACAGAGCATTGGAAAACCACTGGTTTAGAGCGTTTCAAGTAGCTGCAAACTCCAATTTTAAAAAATGAGAAGATTAGATAGATAGATAGATAGATAGATAGATAGATAGATAGATAGATAGATAGATAGATAGATGGATGGATGGATGGATGGATGGATGGATGGATGGATGGATGGATGGATGGATGGATGGATGGATGATGATAGATAGATAGATAGATAGATAGATAGATAGATAGATAGATAGATAGATAGATAGATAGATAGATAGAATGTAAACTGTATCATATATCATATATGTTTTTCCTTGCTACATAGGGTATATTGTATATTTTCATTCAAGCAATCAATCAATACAATTTCTTATGCATTTAGAAGAACATTGAATATAATATAATATAATATAATATAGTATAATATAATATAATATAATATAATATAATATAATATAATGTAAAATGTCTATTTGTATTTTTACATTTTGCACATTGCATCATTAAATATGAGTTGTTTTCTTTTTATTATATGACTTCTAACTCAGCAAAATGAATCAAATATTAACACCAATCATCACATACTTAGCAGAAGTAAAATTAAATAGTTTTTTTTTCTTTCGCTAAAATTGTCTCCAAACTGCATGAATTCAATGAAAAAAATAGTCATTATTTTGACCCCCTTTTTATTTTTTTCTTTATTCATACTCCCCTGGCTACATGCAGTTTATGCACACACTAAAACCTGCCGACTGATTGCTTTGGAGGGCCATACATTTTCATTAAACTGTCAAAACACGCAAAATATGACACAGCGAAAAAAAAAAAACATCTACCAGACTGAATCCAGATGCGTCTGCTGTTGTTCTGAACACTGACCTACATACAGCGCTCACCGTGACAGTAGCCAGCAGCCCCTCAGGTACATTGGCCACAATGATGCCGATGAGGAAGATAACGGCTTCAAGCCAGGTGTAGCCCAGGATGATTGACAGGATGAAGAAGGACACACCAAGGAAGACAGCCACACCAGTGATGATGTGGATAAAATGTTCAATCTCAATGTTGATGGGTGTCCGGCGGACCTGCAGCTCAGAGGCCAGAGTTGCGATGCGACCCATCACTGTTCGGTCACCAGTGGCTATTACGATGCCATGAGCTGTGCCTGGGGTGAGCGGAGAAAAAAGCATTCATTAAGTTAACTCTGAAAGTAAATTCTGAAAAATTGAATCGCTGTTAATGGTGTGGAGGACAGCTATATATAATCACAGAGGAGGTCTGATGGGGACATGATGGCTGAATTTAAGCTAGTGGTAAATGGAGGTGAATTACAGTTGACTGATGACAGGGAGGCCAAAGCAGATACATGAGTGAGAGTGTAAGAAGAAAATATAAATCAATCAATACAACAAAACACAAATCACAGTAAAGTAAAGCAGTGGTTCCCAACCTTTCTTTTCTTGTGTACCCCTTGAGCCTTTTTGTCATACCATGAGCACCCCCTCACTCACACGTGTTCATGATTCTCCAAAAGTAGAACATAACACAACTGAATATTCAACGTAATTCATTTTATTTCATCTTCTTAAAGGCGTTATCTTCTTATTTAACTCAAATTAAACATACAATTCTGTTGCCTTCAAGGCAATAAAAATGATAAATATAGGAAATAATTTTATAGTAAACATTAGTATTATTAATACTGCATGATTAATACTAATATATTATGATCACATTGTTATTAAAGAAAAATAATAAAGTTGAAATTAGAAAAAAATAAGAATAAATAGAAATAATAATATAAATAAATACAAATCAAATAATTAACCTGCCTGTGTTATATATAGCTTTTATGACATTTTATTTACCACAAAAGGAGCTTCTTTGAATATGTCCCCTTTAAACAAGCATTTAAACTTTAAAAACAAGTCATAGCGCACACGTACCATTTTATTGAAGGACTTATGAAATGACTGAGAAGGTTTTTTTTATTATCTTGGAAATAAATTCCTAATTTTTCCACGTACCTCCTGCAATGTGCTCACGTACCCTGGTTGGGAAACGCTGAAGTAAAGCATGGTTTTAGATCTCAAAATTAAAATGGATTAGAATGGCTCGGATAGCGTTTTGGTAATGAGTTAGATTCAGGGGATTTGACAAAAACATGACTTAAAAAACAAAAAACAAAGCCAAAATATGTATTACTGAGCACTGACTGTCGATGAAAGATGTTTGTAAAGACATGGGATTTAGAGCCCAACGCCAGACAATAAACAGCATAGTTACTGAGTAAAAGCCTGAGTAAGCGAGTCAGTAACCCCATTTCTGAACTCTGCGAAAAAAACCCTTGTGGCCTCTCCACCAAAATCTGGTGCAACAAATATGAGCCACAACAATGGCCCCTTCCAATTTAATCATTAGAAAAGCAGGTGGTGTTTCAATGAGTGTGTCACGCTTTGTGCGCTTCAAAAAATGGTTCATTAAAAATAAATACAGCGCTGCCCAGGTAGAGTTCCAGGATATAAAGGGTTCAGAAAAGGATCGAGCTAAACTTTGAACCTTCAGATGCGATATAAATTCACTTTTAAAACAACTGTAACCTGCCCAAAGCCCTCTAACCTGCACCTCTGCAGGCAGTCATCAGTAGATGTTACACAACTATCCAATAACAAACCACTTGAGTCACTGAAATCCCATTTCTTTACTAACTGGCGCGCCTAGTAAAGTGGCTAAAAGTCAATATGAACAATATTGCATTGCAATGTACCCGTATTTGATTTAACCCTCCTATTATCCACAAATATTATAAACACATTTTACCCCTTGGGGTCAATCTGACCCCAGGGGTATTTGCCTGCAGGAAATTATTTTTCAGAAAATTGTTGACTAAGTTTTTGTGTGAGGCACTTTGTTTATTTGTTGAATACATAAATAACCCCTTGATAATGAAACCATGACATGTTTTCTAGCGCCACCATCAGGCCAAACTTTTCAATCAGAATTAATTTATCTTGAATAGTTTTCATTCAAATCTTCTCAAATTTACTGACAAATTAATGACCACAAGAGTTTGAACCCTATTGGTTGTGGCCAGAGCTTAATTTGGGCTGGATCTTGCCGGAACAGGATCTGGAACCTCCCAGATTTTGACCAGCGCTTATTTGATTGAATCCAGCACCTCATTAAAAGAATATTAATTCAAAACGCTTTTTCACTTGTAGGTGTTCAATTACATTTCGAAGTATTACAGTATATTTCGACAGTTGTGTCTGTCTTTAAGTAGAAATCACTGGAAATGTCATTGTAAACACAAAATTAAATGTAGACACAGTGCAAATGTGAGGAAGAGAGTGTAAAGTTAAGTCACGCCCCCATGCTATGAGGAAGATTTTGCGCAAAATTAATTCTCAGGGTGGACTCAAGATAAGCTTCTACTTCTACTGAAAGACAAGGAAGGCCTCGGCTGTTAAATATGTTAAAAAGTTGCGAGGATATAAAGTTCTCCATGGCTGTTTTGTTTTTTTTGTGTGGCTATTTTGACAAATAAAAGCCAGGCATACATTTTATGATTATTTTTTTTTTTTTTCATTTTCTGCTCTGCTACTGATTCATTAGATGAGTTGTGGCCTTATGTTATGGGTGTAAACGTTTGTAAATATTTTGTATTTTTGTGTTCTGAAAGTTTAGTGACCTTTGTGGCTAAATTAGCAGTGATTGTGCGCTGTCCTTGTTGCTGAAACATGGCAGATTTTGACAGCTGTCACTCAGAGAGTGAGAGACGGATGCTCTGTAACGGGCGAGTGACCGTGCTTCTTTAACAGTGATTGGTTGTTTGTGTTCACGTGATATTATTGGCCCATTTAGTTAACAAAAGGCTCTTTAAAAAATGACATTTGTCTCACTCTTAGTACCGTACTGAGATTGTAATCCTAACCCTAACCTCATCCAATAAACAAACAAAACGTGTACGTTCACTTTGAAAAGAAAAATAAACAAAACTTTTTTTTTTTTTAATCCAAAAATTAATTTTCCGGTCGTACGCGTGTGCATATACTGTATGCGCATATACAATCTCAGTACAATGCAATCCCAGTACGTCACACCCCACAACACCCGGCGTTTGCTCCGAAACCTGATGATTTACAAATTAAGCACTGGTTGTGGCGAGGATATGACCTTCCAATATTTAGTTCAAGTTAAAGAGAAAGTTTCTATAAAAATCCACATGCTCGTGAAGTAGGATACATGGTTATGAGGTCTAATAAATAAAGCACCCAAATGTATTCAGGGTTGGCTAATCCTCTACAATAACGCTGATGTCCAGATGGCTGAAAGAAAAGACATTTCGAGGCGATAAGAAACAATCTTCACCAGATGCGGCCTACTGACCCTCGACACAGTTGGTGGAATAGAAACAGATGTTGCGTGTCTCTAGAGGATTTTCATGCGTGAACTCTGGGGAACGAGTCTGAGGCTCTGATTCTCCCGTTAGGGAGGAGTTGTCCACCTGTGAGAGAGAGAGGAAACACAAAGGACGGCGTGATGACCATCATATCAGAGGACAGTTCGCGCTGCTGTGATTTTTTTGCTCTCTTTTTTTTATTGTACATATAGGACAACATAAATCTCATTCTCATTCATGCTGTTAGAAAATAATAAAGGAAGGTCGAGCAAACTATTGAAAACAATTAACTCTGATGAACCCTAATTTACATTATTCCAACAAAATATAAAATATTTGCAAAAATCCTTCCACCTCCTGGCGGCCATGACATCAAAGCATTATAAATATGTCATATCTAATAGCATTCTTTGATTAATGATGGTAAAAGACTAGCGAAAAAAACTTTACTTGAAGTTTTATACATAAGGCTGACATCACGCTGTCATTCTTATGACTTGACACCTTAGCACGTATAAGGCGTCATGAAAGCTGTAGTTCGTTACCCTAACCCTTTGTTACCCTAACCCTAACCCCACTAGATCCCTCCATCGAACCCAAAAATGCCAACATAGCTCCAAAGGTGCCAAAATTTAGCAAAAGGTGTCATAATAATCAAACAATGACAACCTTCATTACACCTTATTCATGCTAATTACAGATCATGACAGCGTAATGTCAGCCTTATGTATAAAACTTCAAGTTAAGTGTTAAAGAAATTTCACTCAAAAGACATTTGAACTTCTTTTTTTCTTTTTCTGTTTTTTTTTCTTTTTCTTTTTTTTTTAATTTATTTCTTTTTTTACACAAAATAAAGTGAATTATCAGAATAATTATGCCAACAAGTTTCAATAGTCAACATTACCTATGTAGGAGTTGGGTTTTTTTTTGGACCAAATACGTTCTAGTGTTTTCAATGATCTCTGTAGGTTTGTGGTTGAGTGCAGCCACTTGAAATCTGAGAGTAATACTTGATAGATGACACCAGTTTTCAAAAACTTGGTAATAAATGAGCACTCCTACTTTCATTACTGTATATTTTCAAGCTTCACTGTTGGTAAATTGTCTCAGTTCTGCAGAACAAAACTACAAGTCGTTCAAACACAAACAAAACAGCCTGTTTTACTTTTCTTTCATGCAAAATTGTAATATTTTCTCTTTTCTTGCATAAAATATAACTTTTCTCTAATTCTAGCGATGCAAATGTGTTGCTCACAAGGAAACTTATGTGTTATAATATATGTAATTCAGCAGTTGATTTGATTTCTATACATGCTTTTTTGTTGAGTTAGGCTTAGTTCTTTCCCTTCTATATAAAACTTTATATGTGAACGTAAACTATTGATTTATTGGAGTGATACATTAGTCTGTAAGGAAGAAGAATAGAAGGAAGGAAGGTTGAATTCATCCAAGTCACTGTAATTCCACTGAGACATTTCAGAGTTCAGCGCTCCTCGCCGGGTACCTTGCATCCACTAGCGGAGATCACTCGAAGGTCAGCTGGGATTCTGTCACCCCCCTTGATCTCCACCAGATCCCCCTGCACCACAAGCTCTGCATTTATCTGCATTTTCTCTCCCTCTCGAATCACCAGCGCTTGCTAGTATGGGGAAGGAGAAAGAAAAGTTAGACAGGACAAAGGAGAGGGAATGTATGGGGAAGAAGAGGGGGAAATAAATTAGCTGGATGGTAGAGGGGAGATACAGTATATTCCAGTATATATGGACTTTAGGTTGCCACAGGGCGTATATATATGGGTAGGGTGAAGTGTAGTGATCAATGAAAGGAAACAGTCAAGAAAAAACTAGCAAACTAGGCAAAAGTAAGGAGTAAAGGAGCCTAAATAGATTAGGGAATTAAACAATCGAAGAGCTTGAGGTGGATAACGCGAAGGAAAACACTCACAATCCAAAGTTGGCTCTAACATGGAGTCTCTCTTTGTGAAAGCTTATTAGATTTCCACTCATGTAAAGAGTAAGCCTTACTTGAGGGATAGCACATTGACTGAAAAAACTCTGAGAGTTCACCACGCACAAATCTCATCTGCTCACCTGTGGCACCATTTTCTTGAAGGAATCCATGATTCGGGAACTTTTAGCTTCTTGAAAGTAGGAGAAACATCCCGTGATGATAACCACAGAGGCCAGCACCACACCCAGGTACAACTGGAAGGAAAGCAAAGCCAAGCCACAGAGGGCAACTGGTGTCAGTATCCACTTAGATAATGTCCCTATCTTAGTTCCTGTTAGGCATGTTTGATAGGAAAAAAAGAGAATTTTAGTAGCGTAGAGTCTCATGAAGGCACAGTGTGTGGGAAGATATGGAAAACCATTTGAGCATGAATTTGATGTCAATGAAATCAACCTTAGTAAAACTCTACTAGTGCTCATATTTGGTTCAGCAGTGATGCAAAATGTGTGCAAAAACTTGTAAGGCTTGTATGCTAATAAGGCAGGGAAAAGCAAATTCAGTCATGCCAATGACTTCTAAAAATACTGGATTTGTCTATGATACCTATAATATACTACTACTTTTTGCTTGACTAGAACTGCTAGTAAAGAAACATCTCCTACTAGTAGGCAATTTTGTGTTACTAGTAGTACTAGTAGACTTAAAGTATGTTACTTGTAATATCTGAAAGCTTTAGTAGTACTCAAACTCTCACTAGTAGGAATAGCCAAAAGATTCACTAGTAATACTTGTAGAGGTAATGCAAATTAAGAATGGGGCAGTGGTGGCGTAATGGTTAAAGCGGATATCTGGAGTTTCTGAGAAATCTATTTTTATGTATCATTCTTTTAAAACGCAAAAAAATACCTAACTAGTCTTTTACTATTGTCTACTGCTGGTGGTCATTCATATACATCAATGTATATTCAGTTCAATTTAACTTTATTTATATAGCGCAAATTACAACAAAGTCATCTCAAAGCGCTTAACAAAATATAGAGTCCATCGTAACAAAGAAAGAACCCAACACGACCCATATATGTCTCGCCTTCGTCCAATAGACCCCCATGCAAATTGCAAATCACGCCGCGATCGCCCAGCCACTAGGCTTCGACTTCCTGTAGCAGAGACTGTCAATCAAAGTGAATGCGCGTGCGCCAATTGTGCACGAAAACAAGGCCGCGCATCACAATGGCAAACAGGTATCGCTCTGAGCAGAATAGTATCTTAGAGAAGCGCTCTGAAACGCCAAAGTTTCTACTAAAAAACTAAAGAAACGTCTGGGTACAAAGGTTGCGGATAAACTTCTCCGTTACCACAACAGAATTTATCTCGGAGCTGCTTTTCAAAAGGTGGAGGGACTTTAAAAGGATTCCAAACTGATCCTAATTTGGCGACATTTCTCGTGGGCAGGTAATACACACGTTTTAATCAAACTACCATGAGTGTTTTACAAGTGCAAAAACAATACTACACGTGTGTTGGTGTGTTAAACATTGTTGTTATGTTCCGTGATGCGCATGCACAAAAGTAGAGGCGTGGCTTCTGGTAGATTGGCAGAGGCAGGGGGAGGAAGTGGAGCTGTTTAGGGAGGGACATCGAGACGTTCGCTTTTGAATTTTCTCTCTCTCTTTTCAACCTCTGGATATCAGCTTTAAGGAAGCAAGCTTGTAATGGGATGGTCACCGGTTCGAATCCAACCTGAGCCATCACTGTAGAATGTTGAGCAAGACCCTTAACTCTTAACTGCGTCGCTTCGGATAAAAGCGTCTGCTAAATGAACTTGTAATCTTGTAAAACATCTTGTAGGTTGAAGGGATAATAGCCACATGTTTGGCTTCACTAGTACACATGTGTCAAACTCAAATCCAGCCCACACAAGACAGTAAAAATGATAGGGACAACCTAAATTATTGTGTAAATTACCAAATAATTCAGTAGTAGATAAGTCAAATCCAATAAAATTCCACGATATTTTATTCCCACACTTTTTTAGCACAAATTATGGAAAGAAATCCAAATTCTTTTAAAAATCTTGCAATTTCTCACAAATAATTCCCCCAAATTACTCAAAAATTCAAAATCAATAATTTGATGAAAGTGAAGATCCAGCAGGGACTGGATCTATTGAAAACTCGAGCACAATAATGTTGAAATTGCTCTTTTTTTTCCCCCCATCTAAAATCTGCGGCGCATTTAAGCTCAAACTGCTCCATATTTGGCCCCTGAACTAAGATGAGTTTGCCACTCCTGTACTAGTTAAACTTTTTACTTCACTAGTAAAGTGCACTTGAGCACTAGTCAACCAAAATTGAGTACACGTCCTCCAAATTTGAGTCCTAGTGGAGGGGTTAATATCACTGATATCCAATTTATGATCAAATGGCTTTCCACATGAAGAGATAATAGCAATCAGTGAAATGTTTAAAAGTTATTTTTTAAAATCTACTAAGGGTTGGGTTGTAGTGCGCTGCTTTCAAACTGCAAGCATTGTTCAGTGAAGTATCTGTTGCTCAGGGCTCAGGTGAAAACAGAAATGTGCATTCCTGTTGTACAAAAAAAAAAAATCCATGGAGGTGTAAAAGTGTTAGAAGAAAAATACATCTGGATCTAAAAATCTGTATTGAGGCAGAGAAAACATCTTCTACAAGATGCTTGTTTAGAAACAAACACTTTATGGTGGTTTTTCACATTAAACATTTATGAAACAAACAACATGAATGCTACTTTTCCTGTTCTTCTTCCCTGAGTCCTATATATGAGAAGTTAACGATTTTTTTTTTTTTTTTTTTTTTTTTGTATGGCTGTGAAACCAAAATGCTTCATGGAATTTCAACAGCTGTAAGACTTTTAAATTCTTGAACTGTAGTAGACTTTTTAGATGAGTGCTTTAGAAATTGACCCCAGTCACGGTGTGCGGAATCTCATACTGTCCGTGGAGAGAGGATGAAAGAGAAATTCACACGGCTGGGTCCGATGTTTGAAAGCAATTGCTGACCACAGGATAAGCCATGGACTCCTACAGACACGGAAGAGAGGCAGTCAAAGCTCGATCAATGCACGCTGTCTTCACAGTCTCTCGCTGGATCGCGACTGAATAAATGAGCACTCCTACTTTCATTACTGTGTATTTCAAGCTTTAATCTTGGTAAATCATCTCAGTGCTGCAGTACAAAACTATAAGTCATTCAATCGCAAACAAAACAGCCAGCACCAGATTTTTACTGTAAAGCTTTTCTTTCGTGCAAAATCATAAAATGTTCCTTTTTCTTGCATAAAATACAGCTTTTCTCCAAATGTCGCTATGCAAATTCATGTCCCTAACATATTATCCACTGGCATCGACACAGAATTAAGTGAATACAATTTTCTATTCCAAAATGACAGCCAAAATCTTATATTTTTACATTGGAAGAGTAATTTCAGTCGCAATTTGGAAGCCTGAGGATTTTTTTTTACCAAGCCTGGCGATTTTTCAGCTCAATAAATACATCAAATGATAAAAAAAAAAATCAGGGTTTCACCTCACAGGTGCTTCACAAGAAATACTGCATGCTTTCATTTTCATCTTAAATAATTGCCTGTTCTTACGTTTAAGAAAGGGCTTAAAGAGCCAAAGCTGGAGGCAGACTGGGCTTTGAAGTAGCTCACTGGTGCATCCAGCTGTACATCCTCAGTACTGGATATACAGATTAAATCATAAGGAGATTGAAGTTATCACATGAGTGAATGTGTGTGTGTCTATCCGATGTCAGTGGCTGCCTATTATGTAAAGGTTTAATGCTGACTGTTTTTTTTGGGGGGGAGAGCAGAGTGATTATTGCATAATGATTTCAGAGCCATCACGTGCGGTCTGGGTGGCGCTTGGCTCTGTTCGTTGAGCGGCTGCTTTATGTATTCATCTCTCTGCCCATGCCAAGACTGCTCTTAGCATCAGTGATCATGGTTCCCACACACTATAAAGTGAGAGGGAATTATAAAACTAAAACAGTTTTTCCCTCAGAAATTTCAGTTTTAGGCACAGCAGCAGCGCATGTAATGTCATACGTGATGTATCCAGTTTAGACAGTGGATTTTTGTTCAGATAAAAATAAGTTAAAAATGACAGCAGTCAGAGAGCGCAAACCTCCACAAAGCTCCAGGTATTTTTAGAGCCAAATAATCAGTTATGTGGATCGGTGATGCTGATCAGATCATTGACACTATAAAGGCTTTGTATACATTTTTTATAGCCATTAATAATGATACAGTAGGAGCGAATGGTATGGCCATTCAAAATTGCTATGAAATGCGCAATCTGGATGAAACACAGGGGGGCGGCTAATTGTGCAGCAAAGTCAAATTTCATAAAGATGAGTCAATAACGAACCGAAATGTGAATTTTTTAAATTTTGGGCTTTTAGATTTTTGAAACCATTTCAGAATCAGTATATTGATCTCGATCGCCTCCAAAATGTAATAGAAACTTCAAAGGCGTAAGGACTACCTTTGGTTCAAACTTTGTCAGAAAGTACAGTACTTTTGATAATAATCCTGTTTGCTGGACTATGTAAAAAGTACTCAACGCAGGTTTGTGAAAGTTGTTGGTGGAGGTAAAATTCAAGAACAGAATTTGATTCCTGTAGGCCTCCCTACAACAATGAATGTTTTGCTTATTTAATCCGCAGATTTACTTGACTTTCCTCCCACCTTCCTTCTAAATACATGATTTTTGACTATAAAAAAGAACATTAGTACACTAGCAGTTTAAAACTGCATGAAAAAACAGATTTTTGCTGGCATTGTGTATATTTTATTTAATTCCAGCAAGATTTCTTTTGTCTTCCTTTTTGAATAGTATGTTAAGGTTTCATTTATTCAGACAACCGTTACTGAGGAAATCCACTTTGATCTCCTGACATGTTTCGACTGTCAACTCCCAGTCTTCACCAGAGGCGTCTGCTGATCACTTTGATGTTTCCTTTAAAGTTTCCTTGACTTCTGCATAGTAATTCCAGCAAGATTCCTTTTGTCTTCCTTTTTGAGTAGTATGTTAAGGTTTCATTTATTCAGACAACTGTTACTTAGGAAATCCACTTTGATCTCCTGACATCACTTTGATGATTCCTTTGAAGTTTTTCTGACTTCCGCCTAGTAATTCCATCAAGATTCCTTTTGTGTTCTTTTTGAAACAAAGGAAACATCAAGGCAATCAGCAGACACCTCTGACGAAGACTGGCAGTTGACAGTCAAAACATGTCAGGAGATCAAAGTGGATTTCCTAAGTAACAGTCGTCTGAATAAATGAAACTTTAACGTATATATTTAACTTGTTTTGTTGATATACGGTGCTTTAAATTACATTATTTATGCAACCGCATACAATATGTATCCATATCTAATTCATTTCACAATGCTGTTAAACTTTTCTTGTAAATAAATAGAACTTTGCACCCTTTACAAACACAAATTTGACTGTTTGTGTAAAATGTTTACAGAATACAAAATTGTACAAGACAATTTAAATTTGGGTGTACAAACAAATGCACACGTGCATTGTGTCACAGAAAAAAGAGAGAATATGTCTATGTCATCCGTTTTAAATGGGAGATGAAATGATTGTTGAAAATGAGCTGTCTATAGTAATTGCAATTGAATTGTAGCCTTGTCGTTATTATGTAAGATGCTGTGCAAGTGCATATCTCACAAACTCACGTTGTCATTGACTGGCTCGTCCTCCGTGGCCACCTGGATGCTGTAAGCCAGGAAGCAGAGGATGGCACCGATCCAGAGCAGGATGGAGAAGCCGCCGAACAGCTGGCGGCAGAACTTAACCCACTCTGGCGTCGTGGGAGGTGGGGTCAAGGCGTTTGGGCCGTCCCTGGCCAGAATCTCCACTGCTCGCGCATTGGTAAGCCCCTGAGGGAGAGCAACAAATAGGAAAAAAAAATGCTTACACTCTGAATCCAATTACAACACAACAGACCAACTCTCTTGGCTTTAAAAAGCTATTTCACTGCTAACGTTTACAGTATAAAGTATATCAACTTTTCAGCTCAGGGGCTTGAAATATGTATTTATGAACATTCATTCATTTGTATTGTGTTCTGCAGGTTTGAGTCTGCAGAGGGATTTGAGTTGAAGAGGACTCAAGGTGAGAAGAGACAGCTTTGGTCACTCTGGTTCTTTCCTTTTCAGTAAAGATAAAAGGAGATTACATGTCTTTGTAGATTACTACAGCAACTCTTTGTTGTGTCTGTATGTGCATGGCTTTGTGTGTATGTAGTGGTGTTTTTGTGTGTTTCTGCTTTACCCTTGTGAGGTCTACTCCATAGCGTTTTCCCAAATCATCCAAAGTTATTTTATGGTCATCCTGCAGGACAGAAAAAAACAACAAACAAAAAAACAAATTCAACTTTTATGCTTTAATGAAACCCAAATGAGTACAGTGCAGGGTTAGGGTCAATTATAATTGTAATCGCGTAATTTTATAATTAATTACAACAAAAGTGTAATTATAATTAAAATTGTAAATTTAAAAATCTGTTGCTGTTGTAATCGTAATTAAATTGTGACTGAGTTCAGATAATTGACTTTGTAATTGTAATTTCCATGAAAATTGTCAATTGTAATTTTACGCAAAACCGAGGAACCATGTTACAGTTCTACACATATGTAGTTAACAAATAATAAAATGTGTTTCATATCAAGCTTTGCCACATTTTACCATTTAAAAAAAATATGAAAACCTATATTTTCGTTGCTAATGAAGCCTAACAAGTTAACGCATAGATAGGAAACAAATGAGATGATAGATATTAGCGTTATCAAAAAAGATGCTAACAAAAAGCTAACAAAAGAAGAAGGTTAACTTTTATTAGCTTATTTAATTCAGGCTCAGTAATTGTAATTAATTGTAGTTGAACTTTAACTGAGAACCTAATCGTAATTGACTTTGAAAAATGTAATTGGCCCCAACCCTGGTACAGTGTATGGATTGTGATTCTCATCAAGAATCCCTAAGAGTTCTTAGGAATTGCATTTATTAAATTTGTATGACTTTATCTGACCAGATTAATGTAGTGTACAATAAGAGGACACACATCCACAAGCTATTTAATAAAGTACATTCACACTGTGTTGCTAATACAGTTATTGCAAATTTAAAAACACATAAAGGATTTACTTACTTCACCAGTAAATGAAGAATGAGACAATTTTTCGACCATTAAAGAATTGTGTCAAAGACTGTGTCCACCCAGAGAAACAATATATCTGTGTGGGTTTGCTCCCCCTAAAGCATCCTTGACTCAATCCTGAGACACAGTCGTGGTTAAAGTTTAGCACTGTGCAAACCAAACTTTCCCCCATCAGCTGTCAAGATGTTCTCAGTCTCACAGCATGAAGGGCTGCTCAGTTTATACAATACGTTGGTGAGAAATCCATCATTTTCTTCCCCGCTGGCGGCCTCAGCTGACTGCGAGTGATTTAAGCACAATAATGCTCTGAAGTGTTCAAAACAGTGAAAAGTTGGGTTTTATCTTTTTTTTTTAAAACAAAGGAATGATTAGTAATCTTCTCATGTTTTTATTTAAAATGGAAAATCTCAAACTGAGGAAACACACAGGTCAACGTGATAAAAACAAAGGGTTGCGCTTAGTTGTCGAATGGTATCAAAGGGATGCTGTTCTTTAATAACTGACAAGAGCTGCTTAATACGAGAGAATCTAAGAAGGAACAAAAACCGCATTCCAAAAAAAAAAAAAAAAAAAAATGGCCTGGCTGCGTTTTGACAGCACCTTAAAGAATTACAGTTTCTCAGAAGACAAAAAGCACATACTGCGCTGCTGGTGGCTCAGAAATTATTCAGCGTGTTTCTGAGTACAGAGAAGTGTAGCTCAAGGCTTGGTTGGGCAGATAGGAAAGGACATGCCGGCTAAGGGCTCATTGTTACTAGCAGTAGGAAGGTAAGTAATGGTTGGAATGTGTTTAGTTCATGTTCTAATTGTGAGCATGGTGTGGTGACACATGGTTTTTCTTACCAAAGCCACCTCCTTCTTCAGCTCTTCCAAGTTCCTCTCCTTCTTATTCTTCTTCTTCCCGTCATTCTCAGCACCACTCTGGGGAAAAAGGAGAGATTACTACTTACTTTTTCCACTTACATTTATGTGTTCAATTATTCATGTTCAATTACAACTCAATTATGATTACAGTGACCTGTATTTTTTCCAAATTACTATTAAAATGATCTTTTTTTTTCCCACTAGAAGTCAATTACAATTACATTCTCAATTACTTAAATTCAATAAATCACAATTACTGAGCCTGGAAAAAAATAATTCCATAAAACGCAACCTTCCTGTTGTGTTAGCTTTCTGTTAGCATCTTTTACGATAACGGGTCAGTTTTGAGCCATGTCCTAAATCAGCTGTAAAATACACAAAAAAAATATTATCTATCTTCCAATTTGCTTTTTGTCTTTTGGTTAACTTGTGCAGCTTCTTTTTACATGAAAATATTGGTATTCATATCTTTGGTTTGGAGGCCTGAGCCTTTTTTCTGTCAGTATACCTGTCGATTTTATTTTTCGAAATATTTTTTTTTTAAGCTAAAATGATCCTCAAGAGAACTGATGTAGTGGGAAAACGTGATCTTAAACATATTTTAATGATTTTTTTTTTTAACTAGATATGTGTAAGCCATAGAACTCATGGTTCCCCAGCATGTGCTTAATTAAATTGTAGTTTTTTATAGAATTATTATCTATAGAATGTCAATTGTCTGAACTCAATTACAATTAAATCATGATTACAACAGCCACAGATATTTTCAATTACAGATACAATTAAAAATACACTATAATTGTAATTAATTTTCAATTACGTGATTAGAATTATAACTCACCCCAACCCTGATTACTATACATCAGCCTATTACTCCAAACCTGAAATGAGTTTAGTATAGCCACATTGCGCATTACTTATTTTTAAATGTATTTATTCATTATTATTATTTATCATCGATAGAAAATATATTTTGCAAACACTGATTCATTTTTCTCATCGAGCATTGCTGGCAAACCAGAGGCTGAATATGAATGGGAAAAAATACTTTTTTTTTTTATTCACATACAGTATATAGCGCAAGTTCCTCATTTACGACAAGGATAGAGAGTGTGTGTCATGAACAGTTAGACAAACTGTGCATCATGGAAATCATCTGCCGCTGTCACTCTCCCCTTAGCAGCACATGTGCATGTTGGGGAGGGAGGGAAGTGGGGGGTACACAGGCAGAATGAGGGGAGCGTGAGAGCCGGTGACACAGTGAAAAAGTAATCAAAAATCCTAAGAGGGAGCGCAGAGCCAGTAGAGTGCCTGAAATGTGTCTGGCATAGCAATTTCCTCCCACTGTGAGTAAAGCAGATTACTAGGCTGTCCTCCCATAAAGCCAAATAGAACAGGCCTGATAGAGAGAATAAAAACAAAATTACATAATTATCCCAATAAACAGTAAGCCAAGAACAAAGCTATTGAAAAGGGAAGCCCACTATCCTGAAATGACGCCGTCTCTCTCGTCGAAACAGTCTCATGCATCAAGGGGAGTCAGTACTTTTCAGGAACGCACGGCCCCACACATGCTGCAACTATGCACACACTCATTCTATATGCTCAGTTTGTCTAGAGTCCTTCATCCAGACACTGTTTTCTAGTATTAATGGTAAAAAAATGCATAAATAGAGACTTACACCACTGCCCATGTTAAGACGTCCAGACGTCACCAAGGTGTACTGTGAAGGACAGCACCCACAAGCCAAGCTATACAACTCAGACCTCTGGCTACACGTGTGGGAGACACTGGTAGCTTTTTTGGGCTTGGCAACCCCACGTCAAAGTTCCTATTCGCTCACATGTTGATCCCTCCTGCCAGGGAAACCTGAGCCATTGACCCCACCATCACCATGTTTGAATGCCCCCCACCCCCCTTTACAGCACACCCAGCCACTGATGGGCCTTCAGTTCACCCACAACTCAAAAGAAACATGTTTCTGTATATAGTACTGTAATGTATGATGAGGTAGTGCTGTTGATTGATTCTTGTCCAACTCTTGACATTTTAGTCAAGCCTGTATTTCAATTTGGCGTATTTTGTTGTAAAGATGTAAGAGTGACTGTGATTGGCTGATAATGGTGGTTTGTGTTTTTGGTGGCTTCTTGCGTCACAAACCACCACTGTTGGCCCCGCCCCCCCTGCAAAAACTTGCACCTTTGACTCTATAGTCTATGGTGAGTAAGTTGAATTGAGAGAATTATAAATAGAGAGGTACAATGAGTATTGAGTAAGTAATTAGCATAGCATAGATTGTTCTTCGGAGATTTTATAGTATAGACGGGGCATGTCTTAACTACTCCAGGAGCCCCACCTACAGTATATGTAAATGCATTTTTTTAAGCAAAGATTGTACGATTAACTTGCTTTTTTAGCAACATTTTGCTCAAATAAGCATTTAAAATGGACCGGTATAGAAGGGTCGTAATGGAAATTCAGCAATTAATAAAATTATTTTACTTTCTGCCTTGAACTCCTAATAAACAGGTGTGCAAGCAGTTTTAAAATAAATAAATGCAATATGTGTGTGTACTTAGGTACATTTGTTGAGCAACTTTAACTGAAATACATTTTAGAGAGCTGTAGCTACTCCTTACTAATAAGAAAAAATCAAAATATTTAAAGCCTTTAAAACACTGCCGTTAAAGTCAACAAACACTGATTGAGTCATGGCCTCTGCACCCACACAGCAGATACAGCAAATGATCCTGTGTCAAAGAAATATCAAATGTTTTTTCTTAAAAGTTGCCAGTTGGTTTAAAGCTGCACTCTTCCCACACTGAGATCCTTCTTATCCAACATTAGCAGAATATTTTAGTGTAGGTGTAAAACCAAAACACTGTGCTGCCGCCTTTATATTTTACTTAGCCATTAATTATTTCTTACTTCCCGAGACTCTATGAAGACCAATAGTCAAGTGTTTTGTAACTGTGCTTTGGCTAAATAGAAAAATAAAGGCACTCACTCCTATTAGGTGTATAGTATTATCACGTCAACTTTTCTTAAAACTTTATTGAACAAATATGTAGACATATGAATCACTTAAAGTGATACTCAACCCAAATGGCAAAGACAGCTCAAATGAACGTACTGAATGAATGAATGTAAACATTACTAGTAGGAATGTGGGGTGATTTAGAAGCTGCATTTGCAATAAAAAGCACTTAAAAAACAGAAGGTGCTCCATTCACTTAGCCCCTACTGGTTTGTTGAGTTGTCCAATGGTTCTGATGGTATAAACTTACTTATTTTAAGGTGGAATCTGTAGTAAGATGCTGATAGTGGCATCCAAATGCTGAGCCAACCAGTATGTTCAATGTCTCCTTGTGTCCTGGTAATCTGTTCATCATAAAGTTACTGGTCTTTTTAGGAATAACATCATAACATCTGAGGAACTGGATGACATTTAACTAAGCCTAAAACCTTGGATTGATATTCTGTTTTACATTTATATTAGAATGCAAATACGTAGGACTAATTGTAACATGACGTTAACATAATATGCAAACACTGATTGGATAAAACCTCCAAAGCCTTTCCCGCATATTAAGGCTTACTACATATTTGAAAGCTAAAAGTTGATATAAATGATTCCAAAGATATTTATTGCACACATTTGCAACAAAGTTTTATTATAATGCTTCAGACCAGTCATCAAACATGCATTCATGGGATGGGTTGCATTTTGCTTTAAGAAAAGTATGGCTGTAACAACTAAGCGATATGTTTAGACTTTGAATATGTTGCCAACTCAGCCAGCAGCAACACGGTGTGACTTTAGTTGAGTGAGAGGTTTACTGACACTCTGTAAATTGGTTTGCCTGTCAAGAAGTGGCGTTAACACAGTTAATTAGCTGCCTCATTATACATAGGGTGTGTGTGTGTGTGTGTGTGTGCGTGTGTATCGTATATATCCCTATATAGTATATGCCTGGAATTATTAAGATGCTGTGTTTTCCTTGTCTGTGTTCTGTGGGTTCAACTTGTTTTGTCATTTAATGTACTTGATTTGAAAACTACTTATACCTCCTGTTCATCTTTGCTAATTGGTCCTAGAAGACCACCTCACACTTCCCAACACCATTAGGCCATGGCTGTACAATGTTGTGCTTCTGCATGTGCATAAGACAAATGAGTTTGTATAATATACTATCATTTGTATTAGAAACACTATAAAAAGGTTGAACTTAAGTAATTAACAGTTTTTATTATTTTTCCCAATATTTTCCCATCCACACTGTGGAACTTCTGTTAAACATTGTTTTTTGACACTTTCTTGTTCCATCATGGTTTGGTGCAAATACCTAACCATATAATACTATCAGCTATCTGCAATCTCTCCCAGTGCAGTTTGCATGTTCTCGTGGTGACTGTGTGGATTTTCTCCCACGGACCAAAACAATGTGCGTTAGGTCAAGTGGGGTCTCTGAATTTGCAGCATGAGGGTGCGTGGGTGTGTGAGCTCTGTGATAGATTGAGGTCTTGTCCATGGTGTATATTACCTTAAACCAGATGTCAGCTCTACAGAAGATGAATGAATAAATAAATGTAAGGTTATTAAGCGAAATGAATGATGACTGCATATGCTGCCTTCTGCCTTAGGTCTAGTTGGCATTCAGAGTTTGAACAAAAATGATATCCAATATGCCACCAGTCGACTCACGTAATATATTTGCTTTTCATTCCTCTGGTTCAAATGTCTAAAGTTCTGAGATGTTGTTTAACCATGGTGAAACCTGTGTGTGCAGTGGATACAGTCATTGCAATAAAACAGCTCACAGGGATTGGAAAGTTAGCTGCATTTCCCCTCCATTTAATCCTTTTAGAATAGAGTTCATATGACGCTGGCCAGAAAAGACACTGTAAGACATTACAATCCCGTATGCTTTAATCAATTATTGTCTCATACCTGAATGAATGAAAAGTTGCATGTAGATACAACCAGGCAGTCATGCAACAATAATTTCCCCACCCCTAATAATAACCCCTGTGGTAACAGGCCTTAAAAAAGTGTATATATTTCAAATATAATTAGTTATTAGTTTTCCGTCTCTATGACGGATTTCTGTCAACACATCACCCTTCTCCGCAAGACAATGTGCTCTCCGCAGGTGATGCACAGCTCCGGAGCGCTCAGCTCAGCCACAGATGTTTCGCACTCCCGCACAGAGAACAGATTTTGTCAAATACACTCCAAAGCAGCTCCTCTTCCTCATGATTAGTGTAGGACGCCATGACTGAAAAAGAATTCTGAGAAATATAGGATTTTAAGGAAATTTCACAGGAAACCACTATGTGACGTTCCGCTCCAAGTCCACTCGATTATACGGCTCGGAGCGAGCACAGACCACGACTATGAGCTTGTCCTCCATTGTTGTTGTGTTGTCTTCCTGGTGTCTTCCCGGTCCTACAGTCCTGACGCGAAATGTCTCACTACGTGACTATGTCACCGTTGGAGAAAGCTTCTGATTGGTCGACACGCCGCATTCAACAATCCCAACTCTAACGTTGATCACGTTGGAGGCTCAGGACGCGCGTCAAAAGCTTGAAATCTCAAAAAGTGCAGCGTCATCCTCGCGAAAAACTTCAAAAAGCACCGCACAGGAGGCGCGGTACGCGCTGCGGGATCTCCTAATGCTCTTAGAAGCGCGTCCAGCATATATTGTGTATGTAATCTTCTTCGTCTGTTTTAATGGCGACGCGTCAGAGTTCTTCTTCTTCTTCTAATTTGTATGTTACATTTCCTGAAACAACACCCCGACGTGTCGAGTATGAACGTACAGTGTGAGCAGTCAGATCGTGTCAGAGTGTCGGTCCGTACAGTGTGAGAACATGAATCGCGTGCTGCGCACATTCGGGCTCTGCACCTGAGTCGCACAGTTTAAGCTGGAGCTGAGAACAACGATTGAAAAAATTGCACAGTGTTTCCCAGCCTTTATTGTAAAGGTGACGAATCTTTTCCCATATATTGGTAAACTAACAGCGACTCCAAGGTCTGTAAATGTGACCGTTTATAGATGAGCCTATGTCCGCTCTCGTGGTTAGGTTATGTTATGATTACGCTATATGTGTAGATGGTGGATTGTGTTGGAATATAGTGTTGGTGTTGTACTATAATCTTAGTTTTTAGTTCCTATTTTTAGGTTTAGAGCTTTGATCCTCATGGTTAGGTTAACACTATTATACGGTATACGCTTTAGCAAAAAAGTAGGTTTTGAGTTTAGCCTTAAAGGTGTAGAGAGAAGCAGCCTCCCCTACTAAGACTGGGAGCTGGTTCCAAAGGTGAGGAGCCTGGTAGCTGAATGCTCTGCCTACCGTGCTACTACTAGACATGTTAGGAACTTTCAGTAGATGAGCAAACTGAGAGCGGAGTGATCTGCCTAGACAATAGGGCACTAACAGGTCTCTAAGATATACAAGAGCTTGATCATATAGAGCTTTGTAGGCTAACAGGAGGATTTTAAACTTTATTCTAGATTTTACAGGAAGCCAATGAAGGGAAGCCAACACTGGATAAATATGCTCTGTCCTGTTTGTACCTGATAGTATTCTAGCTGCAGCATTCTGAATTAACTGGATACTTTTTAGTGAGTTACTGGGACATCCTGACAGTAGGGAGTTACAATAACCTAATCTAGATGAAACAAATGCATGGATTCGTTTTTCGGCATCGCTCTAAGTATGTTAACGGCATTAATTCCCAACAAAATCTAATTTTTAATGCCTTTAAAGTAAAACTTTGAACCCTCCTGGTGCAGCATTTTCTGTTTCATATGAAATTATTAGAAAAAGAAATAAAAGAAAAACGTATCTTTGCTGTTATTTTACAATCATTTTTCAGCAATTTTACACATTTTTCATATTGTCACAAAAGGTTATTAAAGTGTATTGGAAAATACCCCAGCCTGCTGATTTATCCTCCTCTGCAGACATTGTGCTGCTCCTGCTTCTGTTATATCACCACCTTTAAACTCATGTCTTTGGCTAAAATGCAGGGCATCACTGAAAAGGTTATGTATGCATACTGAACCCAAAGGGAATGAGAAAAATCCTTAATTAAAAGCAGATGATATTTTGTCACTGTATGAAATGTGAAGAGGTTCTAAGTGGTCACTCTGTGTTTATCCAGAGGCCCTTATCATTACCTTTTAACAGTTTGGTGGTAAAGGTTATAATGAGGAAAGCCAAATGTTGTTTTAATTTTGCAAACAGGGAATAAAGACGTCAAATTAAAATTCTAAAGGAATAACACCTGGGGGTCATTGCTTATTATTTGAAAGCACTCACATAATATCTCCTAAAATGTTGTTTTTCAGCTTTCAAAGGTTAGAACGCTCAAAAACAGTCCTAACATTCCCGTCTTTAATGAGTTTTGCTTCTCACACCTGCCATCAAAGGATTCAAATTGCATTTGTGGAGATCTTTTTTTTTTTTCACATTCACATTCTCAGAATGTCTTGGTCGAGACATTTGTGAAAGGTTTACACAGATGCATAAAACAAAGACCTAAAAATAAAGACAATGTAGACATTTTCAGTGTTTTTTTTTTTTTTTACTTTTTCTGTTGACGTAAGCTGTGCTCGAGGCGTGTATTCACTTTATTTGTGTCTCCTTTACAACATATTACACAAAATAATCACAAGTCATTATTGCATTTGGAACCATAACAAACATTAAATTAAACTAATACCAATTAAGAAGCAACAGTCTTTTACAACAGAGCTACTACGACTAATGAGGTTTATTACACAAACACAAATAAAACCATTTTAGGAAGAATTTTTTTTATGACATTTTCGTTCATTTCAGATGTATATGTGCTACAAAAAAACAACATTTTCATTAGATTGGTTATCGTGTTAAAACACTTCTGTTAAAACAAAGTCATTTTTAGCACCTCCATTTTATGGTATGAATTTTAAAGGAACATTCAAGTCAACGCTATCCATCTTGCACATCAAGCTCCCAGATCCAACCCCATCTCTGGCATGCACGGGGTTAGAGAAGATCCTGAGAACACCTTTCAAAGAAAACTCAGGAGGAGGGGCTGGCTTGATGTGTAGTGATGCATATGAATTTTTGGCAGTGCTTAAAAAGCAAGCTTAGTCTCTCCTTTTGACGCTTAAACCAACTGCTAAGAACATCCACTCCCTTTATTTGAAACCCCAGCCACATGCTGCCATATCTTTCACTAAAAACATACTGCAACAACTTATATCTCTCGTGTTATATATATATATATATATATATTATGTAGTCTGCTAAAACCTGGTCAAATTTGCAATGATGCATTTAAATAAAAAGGATATATTTCTTCATTCCATTAATAAGGATGGTCTTCATGCATATGCATGTGCCACATAATATTGTTTGGTTTAACTTAACATCATAGGACAAACATATACATAAAATAAACCTTTGATTTTTAAATAGAACAAGCTCGGAAGATTAACATTTACAATTAAGCATCAGTAAGGCTTTGAGTTGGATCTCTACACATGTACATTTTTCTCTCTTCCAAACCAGTAGGAGGCAGAATAGAGCATTTCACTTAACAGTAACATAACAGTGGGCAGGCAAAGGGAAATGGCTTGAGGAGAACATTTGAAGGGAGCGTTTAACCATCATTAGATGGCGAGGGCAGTACGGGGTGAGGAAAAGAATGTCCGTCACTTAGTTTAAATAAAAGAAAGTAGAGGACAAGGACAGACTGACGAAATAGTAGCAGAGCAATAAGCTGAAGGACAGAGTCAAAAAGAGAAACTTAGGGGTGGAGTGGATTGTGTCCAGAATGATGTGAAGTCACATAAAGACTTGGAATGGGAGTTACAGACGAAGCCAATGACGTCAAATGAAACAAACTAAGAAGACGAGCCTCACGATGGGGATCCTGATAAAAAAAAGTGAATTACAGAGGGCCAAGACAGCAGAGGGGCAGGGTGGATAGATGTAACGATAGCTATCTCTCTCTCTCTCTCTCTCTCCAGCAAACAGCGTGATATTTAGCCCCAGGTTGGTGAAGACAGAGAAACGTTAAAGGTCCATGTGGAAAGTGGATGAATGGAACCTAAAATAACCGGGAGGTGCACCTCTTCTTGGTAAGCCTCTTTAGTCAAACTCATCAAGTGTTGACCACATCTCGTGGTCCAAGTTGTTAGTGGACATCTTCATGCACACACACAGATCCGTAGTCCCTCAGCACTAGGAGCAGCCACCCCCTTTGCACACCTTCTCCTCTTTCACTTCACCCTCTCTTCCTCTGTCTGTTGAAAAATGTGCAGCTGTTACAGAAGGTCCTTCCACTCTTATAGTGCCAGAAATAGCCCCCTTTAGCCAGGGCAGGGACATAGCGACAACCTCCATTAGCTCAAAAATGGGAGGATTGAATCACCCAGTGCTAGGGGGCTTGAACTTCTATCTACGCTGGCTGAGAGCAGGAATCAGATTTCTCTCTCGCTATCACTCTCCTCTTCCTCTATATCTCTCTTTTTGAAGCCAACATAGCTCAACCAGCTCAACAGTGTATGTTTGAGGCATAACCACAAAGGAAGAAGATTCAGGGGGATTCTAAACACAGGGGATGTTTTTGTTTTTACTCTCATGTGCGCTGATGAGCCATAATCAGTTTCATGTGCACATGGATTCTCTAACGAGCCGAGTGAAAGACTATTCCTGTCGTCAGGGCATTGCAGAAAGAGAAGAGATACTGAGGAGCAATAAGAGTTGCATCAGGCAGGGCAGAAAGGGAGGAAGCAGACGAGAGGAGTGAAGGCAGCCTTGAAGAAGTCAGACCTTTATCTACAAGAGGGGGAAAGAAAAGGGGAAGGGAAATGAGAGAGTAAGAGAGACAGATAGAGTAGTTAGAATATAAATCACCTCTGTAATTTGAATGAACAAAAAGTCAGGAAATGCACAATGAAAGCAGGAGCAGAGGGAATAACGGAGATCAGTAGGAGAGGACAAAGTCAGAGTTTGACATGTGGCCTTTGAAAATAGCAAATTGGCTTGTCCCAGCAGCAGGGAACTCACGGTGCATATCGGATACACTTAAAAAAAGCTTTTTTTGGTCGAATGAAATCACAATGAAAAGACCCAGAAAGAGGGGGAGGAGGGGCAAACTGGAAGTGGCTTTGTAGTTTTGATGATCAAACTAAGTTGTCTTAGGGTTTTGCTTCAAATAGCATATTGTATGGCCTGACAAAAGTACATAGCTGATGTAAGAGATATTAATGACATCTTAGATCTCAGCTCATGTGGCTGCAGTTTACAGTCATCCTGCGACAAGAATGTGAAGAAGTTCATTCAGTTGTTTAGCTCTCTGCAGGAGACTTTCACTTTCTCCTCCCCATGTCTTTCTTTTTTTTTTTGGTCTGTTAGTTTAAAGTGAGCTGACTGGCAAGCTGAGAGAGGAGGTCAAGTGGCTTGGGCTTTGCTGGCCTTTTCTCACCACTGGAACCATTCTCTCCTTTACTCTGGGTCAGCTCCAACTCAATGACCATCAGCACTGGGCCTGAACCCTCCTCACCCCCACTCCCCACCAATTCCGTATTTCTGACTACTGTTTCCTGCTTCTGCTTCTGCC
This sequence comes from Gouania willdenowi, assembly GCF_900634775.1. Lineage (NCBI taxonomy): Eukaryota > Metazoa > Chordata > Actinopteri > Blenniiformes > Gobiesocidae > Gouania > Gouania willdenowi. The sequence continues at coordinate 19,659,127 of NC_041060.1, read as the reverse complement.
TGGGCTGGGCCTTGATCACCACCTGGTGCATGGGCTGGAGAAGCCGGGCGACCAACCCTCCCCAGCCCTTCCCCGTATCCTATTTTTTATCCTTGCGTGACTCCTGTTTCTTCTTTTCTGGAGCGGCCGCCTTCACCTTGGAGGGTTCGGCGGGAGGCACGGGGCCCTGTGGGCGAGCAGGGAGAAAAGGGTTGGGGGGAGAACAGGGAAGGAGAGTCACTTTAGGAGGAAAGGAGCAGGAAGTAAATAGGAAGAGACAGATAACAAAAGAAGAGTAACGGAAGAGAGTGAAGAGGGCAGAGGAATGTTTGTTAGTGGTGAGAGGATGGGATGAGGTTAGTACGAGGATGGGCGGGGTTGTGTGAATGAAGAGTGGAGAAAAAGACATTTAGGACAAAGAAGAAGAGAAAAACACATTAAGAGGGCAGAAGAGGAGGGGAACGAGGTAGAGACGCAGTCCTTTTAGGGGAGAGGGTAAAGAGTGACGGGGGGCGGTGTCCAGAGCTGCATGGAGGTGAAAAAACAGGTAACCATGCATTAGGTTGGGATATAGTGGAGGCCGGCTCCATACACCTGTCACAACTGAGATACAATAGATCAATAGCACACATACATACATACATACATACATGCAAAAGTTGGGTCTTAAACCTGAGACCCAACTTCATTTTTAATCAAATGTTCCATCATTTACATTTTTGACATTAAAGAAGTAACTTAGAGGGATTAAAAGGTGTCAAATGTGGCTGAGAGTTTACATATTTAAACCAAGCACGTAAATAAAAATGTCATTACTGTATGTATTTTCATACAGATTCATATTTTTGAACTCAAAGATATGCAACTCTACATTTTACAAACTTTATTATACAGATTCACTTTGTTAATGTGGCCGCCCCTGTGAACATACCTTAGGTCACAATAGTGAAGGTGGTAGTTAGCGAAAAGCTAAACATTAGAGATGTTCGGTATTAGATTTCTGCCGATATCAGACTTGTCGATATTGTTTAACACTTGTTTTCTGATAATATCTGGTATGGATATATAATTAACACATAAAGCCTATCTAATGGGATGTCCTACTGGGTTTATTTGAATAAAACAACCTAGGTCGAAAATTTAAAAAAACGAATTCTACTTCAGTTATGGAAAAAGGGCAATATCAACACATATTGGTCTTTCATGCAGGCAAAACCCATGTCAACATTTTTTTTGCCAAATATAGGCCGAAACAATTGGTGGCCAGATTATATTGCCCTATATATGCTCTACAAAATAATAGCAAACAATGCAGCGTTCTTGGATCGTGAGGGTTGGGAACATATAGATAGAGTAAAACTAAAAAAAGATTTTTAAAAACTTGAAGTAAAAAAAATATATAGATAATTTGTAAAAAGCTGTTTTGTGTAAACCATGTTTGACTCGCTGAGCAAGACAAAATGTTGTCGAAATGTCTCTTTTAAGCATCAATTTCAACTCCTCTTTCCCAATTACTCTAACTCAACTTGTCTGAGACAAAACTCAAAAAAAGAACACAGAGGAAAGAAAGATTTCATTTCAGCACAATAGATCCATCAGAAGCAAGTGGACAAAGTGAAGATAAGGTCAAGGTAACACTTAACCTTACAAGAAAGTACTCTAGTGCATTAACCTGGGAATTAACCTATTGAAAAATTTCACAAGTGCACCATAATGCTCTG